>NC_143200.1:11260000-11265000 GCF_051530095.1 Phoenix dactylifera
AAGCTTGGTTTAGGAGTGGCCTAATGCAAGCCTAGCCTTGCAAAATGGGCACTAGGAAAACCAGCACAACTTTGTGATCCTGTGAAACTTTCTGTATGCGTCCAACAGCATCAAACAAGCATGCAACTTGAATTTGGCATGAGCCAACTGATGAAGTAAATGCGCCAAGGAGTTTGATTAGGATGGATGTTGAATGAGAATATAGTTTCATAATGGTAAGTAAAATTTATCATTTAACCAAATATTATATTCTCTTTCATTAGCCCTTTATTTAGTATAAATTTATTATTTAACCAAATATTGATTCTTTTTTGTGCATACCAGGTAACAATATGCCCCGAGGGAGACGATTTAGAGATGTGGAGTTCCATCATTCTCAGGTGGGATCTACTTCTGAGCAGTCCCTGCAGTCCCAGCAGCCATGTGAGCACCAGCAGCACGAGTCAGGATCTCAGCACGAGCCTCCTGCTGATTGTCCGGAGGATGAGCTCCGGATCCAGGGTAATTCGATTTAAAGTTCAAATTTTATGTTCATATTTGTCTTCAACTTTTTAAGACTTTTTAATTTTAATAGATGGACAAGGGACGGTGAGGACGAGACGGGGACCCACTCAAGCAAAGAATGTGTGGAAGCTTCCTCCGGGTGAGAAGATCATCATCCGATGCAACGAATTGGGGCAGCCCATCAATAGAGCTGGAAGTCTTCTATCAAGCTTTTTAGGGTCGGTTGCACGCAAGGGTCAGCTGTGTCCGCTCAACTATACGAAGTGGAATGACATGCTTCCTTCGTATAAGGTTGAGCTTCTTAGACTTATACAGGTAATGAATTGAATTTGTTCTTTTTAATTTGACCCCTCCTGTGTGTTAATTTGCTTACTACCATAATATTACTTTTGAGGTTCTATATTATTATAACATTCTGTATCTTGTTGTAGGGTAAGTTTGTACTCCCTCCAGAGAGCCATGATTGGGTGCTAAAGTCCCTCAACCGCAAATGGAAAGAATATAAAGCAAAATTGAAGACGGACTTCAAGCATGAGGGTATGACAGAGGAGGAGGTTGCTCGTGTGACTCCTTCTGATGTATACCCTCAGCAGTGGAGGGAGCTTGTTCACTATTGGTTTTCTGAAAAAGGACAGGTCACGTATATTGTTTCAATATTTTATATTATATTTATTATTAATATAGATTGCAAATATATACATTGAATAATATTATACTGTGTGCTTTTATTTTGGCAGACATATTCTAATATTGGCAGAGCTGCACGAGCATCTCAAGCAGTTCCTCATACTTCAGGCTCGAAGAGTTATGCGAGACGTAGAAATGAATTCGTAAGTTTGTTTGAAACTCTACTAACATATAGCACGTATCATGATATATAGTTTGGCAATATACTTTCCTATGTGTAGATAGTAGAGCATGGAAGGGAGCCTGGTGAGGTAGAGTTTTATAAGATGACCCACACTCACCGAGATGGCAGCTTTGTCCGGGACGAGTCGAGAGATATAGTTGTATGTATTCATTTTTTATTTGATCATAATTATTTTATTAATTTTACTTCCTTTAAATTATTAATGTGACTGTTTATTTTTTTGAGAGAGATATAGGAAAGAGCTACAAATCTCATTTCAGAGCGCGTCGGGGAGTCATCATCATCCGACGCGGCCAGTCGCGTCGAGGCTCAGGTCTATGCAGAATTGATGGGCCCAGAACGTTATGGTCGCGTGAGGGGTTACGGTATCGGAGTTACCCCCACTCAGCTGTCTGCAGTGAGCCGATATACCCAAGATGCCAGACAAGGTACTAGCACTGCAGAGGTTTATAGTTTGAAGACAGAGATGGCACAGATAAAGCAGTCATATGAGACAAGGATAGAGGAGATGAGGCAGAGTCATATGACTGATATGGCGGAGTTGAAGCAGAGCCAAGAGTTGAAGATACAATCTTTGCAGGATCAGCTTGACCATATTTCATCTTTTTTGCAGAGATTTGCTCCTCCGGTACATAACTAAATATATTTGAATATTTTATATAATTATAATGTATTCTTGTATGAGCGTGATGACTTTCATATTTTTAGTTTCTAAAGTATTTTTTTTCTTGTAGGTTGCTGATACTTCATCTACTCGTAGAGATGATGATGCCGTCGACTCTTGATACATCGTAGATTGTGTACTTACGATTTTGAGATGAATGTTTTTAGATTGTTTTAATTTTTTTTTTTTGATACTTACTATTGCTTGATCAATTGAAGTATTGAATTGGCATCATCCAGCTAAAAAACATGCATTTGTTAGTTATAGAAATTTAAGTTGTATGCCATATTTTAGGTGGTTAATTTTGTTTAATTTGCTTTATGATCACTTTGCAAACTGGCATTTTCTGATTGCAATACAACTTTCTTATATGGTTTACATGGTACTGTTGTGGTAAATGAAGGTGATTCATGTAATGATCGAGGTTAGTGTATGTGCCAGTCTGTATTCAATCTTTGATTTGTAAACCTACTTCACTGATTGACTTCAGTTTTCTAGATGGCCTTTGACATGTGCTCGATGTTTCCTGTGTTCCACCTGGTGTAGGTTCTGAGAGGCCTTTGCTTCCTTTTGACAAGGTAGAGGAGCAGGAAGACAGGAAGAAGGATGAGGCTAAGCCTGTCTCCTATTCATATTCCTTCTTCCACCTCATTTTCTCCCTTGCCAGCATGTACTCGGCTATGCTTCTTACTTTCTTGTGCATGATTCACTGGCAACATGCAAATATTTGCTGGGTAAACTTTGATTTCATTCTCTGAAACTTTAGATAATGGGAACAATTTGTATTGGGTAATCCTACTGTTTGCTCGGCCGGAAGGAAGGTATGCTTTCTTCTGCTTTACATGTTGGACTGGGAGCCGCAGTTATTGAAAATATTGGGCAGGCTTTTGGTACTAAAAAAACAGCGGCGGTTGTTGCAGTATGATCGGGTATAGATCTTGGAAAGGACTTTAATTAGTATGTTCTATATTGACTTGACAGGAACATGGTTTCAGGACAGGCAGTCCGGCTGGATGACTTGACTCCCACGATCTAGATGAGGTAACTGGAATACATCTTCTTCATGAAAGTAAACTGTAGATTTTGCTTTTCTTCCTCTTGTTCTTCTTCGATGGTTAGCAGGGCTACTTGTCATACATGAGAAACCTGATAGATCATTCTTGTGGTTCTATTTTGCTGGCCAGCAATCTTGATCGTTTGCATTTTACTTGATTGTGTGCTTTTGCTAATTTTTGTTCTGTATTCTTTCAATTCTTGCAGTCTTTGGAGCTGTGGAATGTGATAGAGAACCAAACCATGACGGTCCAGGCACACGAAGGTCTTATTGCAGCATTGGCACAGTCACAAGCCACAGGAATGGTGGCCTCTGCTAGCCATGACAAGTCTGTTAAGCTGTGGAAGTAAGCATGGGGGGTGTTGCAGTGGAAGTAAGCTGTAGAAGTAAGCCACAGGAATTTTTGGAAGCTACTTTGATGGTTTATGTATTCGTAGACTAAATGTTTTGTGTCATCTGTACTGAACTTCTTGTTCTATCTTACTAATCCCAGTGGTGTAGAAATGCATACCTTGTTATAATTAGTGTTGGAAGCAGTGGAACAGAGCTACTGCTGCACTGATTGTTGGTAAATCTTAGTTTTTAAGGTAACACGTGCTTGCTTTTCCATGTCTAGCCTCCATGATGGATGTGCTTCTTGGCAAACTATGTCTCTTCAACCAAATGATACTTTATATAATATATCTATGAACCATGTAATTTATGTTGATTTGGAGAAATAGTGCGATCTGATGACTAGTGTAATTTATGTAATTTATGTAATTTATGTTGATTCATGTAATTTATGTAATTTATGTAAGAATGCAGACAAGCCTGGAGGAAATATTGATCTAAAGAAAGGTGCTGCTGAGGTAATCTGCGCCCTAAATAATGCCGATACGCCTTTTGTTTAGCTTATTTACCTTAATGGAGTGCTGTCCATCAGCTACTATGTGCTCATGGGCCATTTGGTTCAGGTGTGCTCATGACATAACTTTGTTACTGTGTAATGCCTCCATATCTTTCCTTGTTGATAATGTTGTGCTTTTGCTGCCGGTGTTAAGCATATAAAAGCTTATAAAACAGAAATGCAAAGTCATCTCCAAAGATCACATAATGTGATATCTTTTGCTATTTCTACATTGTTTTGCTTATCTGCCTTTGTCATAACCTTCTTTTCATTTTTACAATTGTTTCTGTTCAGTTGGCGACATCATTAGTTGGTTAATTGAAAATTTCAAGAATGATAAAGCTACTGAGTCATCAACAAAAAGTAATAAAACCAATGAGAGAAAAAAAAGCTTTAGAAAAAGAGTCTGCAGAGAAGGAAGCAGAATGCAGCATTACTATTCTTAATATACATGTCGGTGTTATTTGCAAGGCATGGAAGCATCCATCTGCTGACAGGTAGTTCTGTTTCTTTCAAGGCATCTACCTTAAATTTTTAGAAGAACTTCATAGCTTTTAGTCCATTCTATAGTTTATTGGTTGAGATAGACCTGGGAGAAGGCAACTTGCGCCAGGTAGTTGGTTGTCTTGCAAAGTTTTATAGCCCAGATGAACTGCTAGGCTTGGAAAGCCACATTTGATAATAAACTCTTGAGACTGAAATCACAAATCATTTTCCTTCAGTGCTATCTATATTTACTTGTGAGACAAAATCTTCCCATTTTTAAAAGAAAAATCATCACAACTTGGGTGATGATGCATGTTTTTGTGTATGAATTGGCATGGATTTGAACTTTTTACCCATATGCCAGACTACCTACTTAAAGAACTGGTTGATTTCTTGTATTTATTGGTAATTCCAAGTTAACTCCAACACAGTTTCCATTCTATCCCTTGTGCTGGTATTTTGCAGAATTGACTGGGTATGGTAATCGAAGATATTCCTCTGTTCTGAAAGCAGCTAGAAGATGGTTCCACTG
>NC_143200.1:12775000-12872500 GCF_051530095.1 Phoenix dactylifera
GCAAGTCTATACCTTCTGAAGGTGTGTCACCTTTCTTGTTCTTCAGGCTCTCGAGGTATGAAGGACAGTTTCTCTTCCAGTGGCCTTCGACATTGCAGTGGAAACATTTTCCTTTGTCGTTAGCCTTTTTCTTTTGAACTTCCTTCTTTGGCTTCTTGTCTTTCTTCTGCTTCTTTGTAGGCTTCCTTTTCTTCCAAGTAGACTTTCTCTTGGAACCAGAAGTCAACTCAGCAGCGAGGACATTGCCCCTTGAACCTTTCAAGGCTCCCTCAGCAGTTACCAACATGTTGATTAGTTCAGTCTTAGTGCATTCAATCTTATTCATATGGTAGTTTACTATAAACTGACCAAATGAATCAGGAAGTGACTGTAGGATCAAATCCACTTGCAATTCCTTGTGCATGTCCATACCGAGCTTCTCAAGCTCCTCTAGGTCCTTGATCATGGTCAGACCGTGATCATGGACAGACTGCCCTTCGCGCATTTTCGCTTTGAAAAGCCTCTTGGACACTTCAAAACGAGCTGTGCGACTCTGCTCACCATACAACTCTTGTAGGTGTGCCAGTATGTCCCTAGCAGTCTTTATATTTTCATGCTGGCATTGGAGTTCATTAGACATAGATGCCATCATATAGCATTTTACTCTAATGTCATCATCCAACCACTTTTTATGCATCTCACGCTGAACATCAGTGGGACGTGCTGGTAATGTGGGGATATCTGAATCGAGTATATAGCCTATCTTCTCACAGTCCAAAACTATTTTGAGATTTCTAAGCCAGTCCTTGTAATTGGTTCCGGTCAGTCGGTTGGTCTCAAGAATACGGGTCAAAGGGTTTGAAGCCGACATTGTATCTGCAGAGAGTAAAGATTCTAGTTAGACTTTTGTACTTGATCCTAATCTGTCCTGAGGTCTTTTAGAACAAATGTGACTCCCACTATTTTCTCGAATTCCTCACACTCCCCTGGTAGGAAAACGGAAATCCCACACGACTAGGGTTTCTAGTGGGTACTGCGGTCCCACCAATTTACATGCCACCTCACCTAACAGTTATTGGTGACACATAGATGGATGAGTGTACAACTCTTGTACAATGCTTCTCAAGCATGTTGCAGTGCAACTTGGTCTCTAAGCCATGAAGACCTCACCTAACAGTTATTGGTCTCATTTCTTAGTTAAGTCAGACCCACTGTATAACCGTAGGAATAAAGTCGTCATTGGGTCCTCACCTAACAGTTATTGGTGCCCAACCCCACCTTTACCCTACAACATCTCATGTCTATAGAGAGGTCCAGCCCCCCAATGCAACTTGACCACTGTATCCAGCCGAGACAAGTCAACATCAGAAAGGCCTTAGCAGCTCTACTACAGTGGAAGACCTATTGACTTAATATTGGTTAATCAGGTCTTAGTGTTTGCAACTTGAGCCTTTCATAAGAGGTAATCGAACAATTGGCCAGGTAAGCAGGTGGGAGGCTCCCCTTACTCAGAGAGTAAGGTCCTAATTAAGTAACCACCTTTCATGCTTTTCTAGACACCAATTAGATCAATTAATCTAATATGACTTGCTCATGTCGGTTCACTCTCGACTTGATTGAGGAGGTTTTGATTTAGGTCTCAATTGGGTTTGCTACATCACATGTAGACCTATCTACCCGACTCTCATTCACATCACATGCAAACGGCGCATTGCAGGCAGTTATAATCGCGGCAATAATTAAAGCTAAACTTTAACTAGGTGATGATCATGGATTCTAATTAGGTCGTATTACAAGCACATGCACATCAATTGATCAAGTGGTCTTCAACTCTTGAATTGGTTCCAAGCCTCCTTGATTCGATCCTTGATCAACCCTTGATCCCATCGCCATCAACCGCTTGGATCACCTTTCATCTCATGCCTTTGCTTCAACTTGATCGTTGATGTACATCACATCACAGAAATACAACCAGATGTAAAATAAAAATAAAAATAATTTACATCTCCTTTTAGGAGGCACGCAGGCCTCTCAAAACATCAAATAAGATGCATGCAAGCATCTGAAAAATTACATGACATCGCAGATCACATCGCAGGTCATTACATTTGATACCAAAAGGGGTTGAATCCTATGATCATCACCGTATGCTACAATTATAATTTTCAGATCTGAAACTTAACTGATTATATCATGACATAGGTCGCTGATCATGCTAATCATGATTCTAAACTTTGTAATCCCATTAACAATGCAATTAGAATCATCTTTTTATCACATAAAAATCAGCATGTAAAAATCAGCACCCCTGAAAAAATCTGCATGCAGAATTTTTCAGCATGCATGATCATTTAATTTTCAGATCTAATATGCCTTTAGATATTTAATTCTTACCTTAATCTACGAAACCTGGCTCTGATACCACTGTTGGGAACCCGCCCATGCCGCTGATATTTCAAAAATTTTCAGATGGCAGCGGAATCGGCATGCACGGGTTCGACGTTCATCGCATGAACGCTTGTTTCGAGACCTTTCGTAATTAGGTAAGAATTAAAACTTTTAGAACTAATAGGAAGATCAAATCTTCACCTTGCGCGGGTAGATGATCACCGCGAATCTGAATTCGTGGTTTTGGAAGAGGGTTCGTTTGAAGCCGTTCAAACGTCCGGCCTCTACGGGTATCCACATGAAGTAGAGAACCGATCAAAGCTTTCTTGTCTTTCCGGGGTGCTAGCTCCCTTGCAAAGACTCCTTTGATGGCTGATCTCTTCTCTTTCTTTCAACTCTTGAAAGTGCTTGAGAGGAGGAAGAAGAAGAAGGAACTCAAGGAAGAAGAACACAGCTTCTACAGCCTTCTTTCTTTTCCCTGCGTTGGAAGAAGGATTGGAGGAAGAGGAAGACGCCAACGCTTGGACCTTGCTCTTCCTTTGCTTGCGGCTGAACCAAGAGAGGAGAGGGGAGGGTGGCGGCAGCAAGAGGAGGATGGCTCCAATACCTAGGGCGCCGGCCTCATGGTGCTTCTTATAGCCATCAAGGGCTCCTCCAAAGTAGGAGCCCTAGATGGTTTTCCAAAGAAAGAAAGGGGGGTGCGCCGGCCCCTCTCTCTCCTTCAATCCGCACCATCCAAGATGAGAGGGGCTGATGCCCCTCTTACTTGGTTAACCTAATCCTCTTCCAAAGAGGATTAGGTGCCTCTCTCATGGTTTAATCCTAATCTAATTAGGATTGGCCAAATTGGGTTCAATCTATACTAGTCCTAATCCAATTAGGACTTGAATGAACCATGACTCAATTGAACTCTTCAATCCTAATCCAATTAGGAGTCATGTTGATTCATTAGATTAATAATTAATTTGGACTTAAGGAATCCTAATCCAATTAGGATTTGTTTAATTTTAGTCCTAATCCAATTAGGACTCTACTTGAATCCGAAGTCCTAATCCAATTAGGATTTCTAGGAATCCTACTCCAAGTAGGAATCCAATTTTTAATTCAAAACTCCTAATCTCATTAGGATTGAGGAATCCTATTCCAAGTAGGAATCCCAGTCCTAATCCAATTAGAACTCTAGGTATCCTACCCGAAGTAGGATTCTTGTTTCAAGTCCAATTAATTAATTCCTTTTTCCTTCTTCAACTTCTTATCAATCAAATTGATTTCTTGTGATTCCTAATCACGATTTCAACCATCGGATCGGTCAATACTTCTAGTGTGTGTGACCCCATAGGTTCTATTCTGACTGGTAGTGAGATATATTGTGATCTCTATCACTATATCATTGAAAACTCCTTTCAATGGGTTGGAACGATTCCAACTCAACTCATTAGGGTTTATCGATCATCAAGATAATCCCTATGAGTCCCACCATCCACCAGTGACACCTAGCAGCATGTAGTGGCTACCCAGCAGAATGGAATGATGAACCTCTAGGTGCAGTTAACATGTGATACAGTCCTACTATCGTGGATCCCTACAGGACGGAGGTCATGGACAACTCGTCAAACCCCATCGTCTGTCATATGTCAAGATTTATTCGACTCGAGTTCGATAGTGAAAAAACTCTTTCTCCACTGTGCATACTGCCCCGGCCGAGGTCTTACGAACTCAGTCCTATAAATCACATAGGATCTCTCCTTATCTATCAAGGTCGATAGATTCCATATAGGTGCATACCCTACTCCTACAGTGAACTTACTGCAGCCAATCTACACTGCATGGACCCATATGGCTAGAGACCATGTATGTGTGCAGTCAAACTACAATAACCTCACTGTGAGTAGCCGAAGCGCCGCAGGTCAAAGGACCAGTCACACTACTGCAACATCAAGCAAGTCACTGACGAGTGGATAGACATCCAAGTGACTTCTTGTATTGGTCACGCTCAGTACCCTTGTTCTCTAACAAGCACCTGCACTATCACTTCAGTGTCCCTACACTGTGGACTCAAGTCTCGTCCATCCAGAAGGAGAGTGATCTGTGCACTGATCGGATCGATCACCGTCCTCGTGATGATCCTTTGATCAGGAGCATTTAGAAATTAATCACCAATGATACATGGCTCAAATTCTCAACTCTTGAGAATATGTATCATCATCTTATTAATTTCTTGGACGATTCATAGACACATAAACAATATGAATGAAAAAGATGCCTTTTATTTATTCAATAATAAATAGTCAAGTACAAAATTATGTCCCTAGAATCAACAATGTGTCAGCCAAATTGGCTTCTAGGGCATACATCTAACAAATACTGCTTGTCATATTTTAAACCGTGCTTTAGTTAGATCTATCTTAAAGAAAACCCCTTATGAATTGTTGAAAAATAAGAAGCCTAATATAAGCTATTTCCATGTTTTCGATTGTCGCTGCTTTATTTTAAACAATGGAAAGGACAATTTAAGTAAATTTAGTGCTAAATCAGATGAGGGGATCTTCTTAGGTTATTCCTCATCTAGTAGAGCATACAGGGTCTTCAACAAGAGAACTCTTGTTGTTGAAGAATCCATTCATGTTGTTTTTGATGAAGCTAATGGAGATTCTTCTAGAAAAGAAGAAGATGGTGATGCAGGTATACTTGAAGACAGAATGAAGGAATTCTCCATACAAGACAAACAACATGAGGATGAAATCAAAGAAAATACAATTCAGCAAGATGAAGAAGATCAACCTCCAGCGAGAAATCAAGATCTTCCTAAGGAATGGAGATATGCACATGGTCATCCAAGGGATCTAATCCTTGGTGATCCTTCACAAGGGATAAGGACAAGATTCTCTTTAAGAAACACTAGTAATTATCTTGCATTCGTTTCACAAATAGAGCCTAAATCACTAGAGGAAGCCGAGAAAGATGAAAATTGGATAAATGCTATGCAAGATGAATTAAACCAATTTGAAAGAAATCAAGTTTGGACTCTAATGAAAAGACCCCCTAATGTTTCAATTATAGGCACCAAGTGGGTATATAGAAATAAACTAGATGAAGATGGAATAGTAATAAGAAACAAAGCTAGGCTAGTAGCCAAAAGATATAATCAGGAGGAAGGAATAGATTTTGATGAAACTTTTGCTCCTGTTGCTAGGTTAGAGGCTATTAGACTACTTTTGGCATATGCATGCTTCATGGATTTCAAACTCTATCAAATGGATGTAAAAAGTGCCTTCTTAAATGGTTATATAATGGAGGAAGTTTATGTAGGACAACCTCCAGGTTTTGAGAACCACTTACATCCAGATTATGTTTTTAAATTGCATAAAGCATTGTATGGACTTAAGCAAGCCCCTAGGGCATGGTATGAAAGATTAAGTAATTTCCTAATTGAAAATAAGTTTAAGAGAGGAAATGTAGACAAAACCCTCTTCATTAAAAGAAAAGGGAATGACTTATTGCTTGTGCAAATTTATGTGGATGATATAATTTTTGGTGCTACTAATGATAGTCTCTGTCAAGAGTTTGCTAAGCTTATGCAGGGAGAATTTGAAATGAGCATGATGGGTGAGCTCAACTTCTTCCTTGGGCTACAAATAAAACAATCAGAGGAAGGCATCTTCATCAGTCAGTCCAAATACATCAAGGAAATGTTGGAAAAGTTCAAGATGAAGGATGCAAAGGAAATTAGCACACCCATGGGCTCAAGTTGCAAGCTTGACAAAGATGAAAAAGGTAAAAGTATAGACTGTAAATTGTACAGAGGTATGATAGGTTCTTTACTTTACCTTACTGCTAGTAGACCAGACATATTATTCAGTGTTTGCATGTGTGCTAGATACCAAGCATGTCCTAAAGAATCACACTTGCAAGCTGTTAAAAGAATATTCAGATATCTAGTAGGGACATCTAATGCAGGCTTATGGTATTCTAAACAATCTGATATAAATTTAATTGCTCATTCCGATGCTGATTTTGCCGGGTGCAAACTCGACAGAAAAAGCACAAGTGGCACATGTCAATTCTTGGTGCTAATTTGGCTTCTTGGTTTAGCAAGAAACAGAATTCAGTTGCCTTGTCCACAGCTGAGGCTGAGTACATTGCAGCTGGAAGCTGTTGTGCCCAAGTTCTTTGGATTAACTTGAAGATTTCGGTATCAAAATGGACAACATACCAATTAGATGTGATAATACAAGTGCAATTAATTTAACAAAAAATCCTGTTCAACACTCTAAATCAAAACACATAGAGATTAGGCATCACTTTATAAGGGATCATGTGCTGAAAAATGATGTGATGATTGAGTATGTATGTACTGAAAATCAATTGGCCGATATCTTTACAAAGTCTCTTTGTAAAGATAGGTTCAACTTTTTAAGGAATGCTTTGTGCTTGTATGACCCTAGCAAATAGATTGAACTCATAATGGAATGCTTTATAAGCTCTAGAGATACATGTGAATGCTACTCAAACTAATAATACACTTCAAGGTCACAAATAGCAAATCTAATATCTAATAAGTGAAAACATGAATCTATCAAAGTTAGATGACGAATTGTTTGACTTTCCGGAGGATGGTTACCCTCCCTTGGACTCTTCATGGAGATATTTTCAGAGCCTATTTCATAGGCATTCGAAATTTGGTCAAACATTCCTCATTTCAATATTGATAATTCAAAAATCATTATCAAGCTTTTATAGGATGTATTATTGAAGGGAAGGATCACGGGCAAACTCACTCTATATTCATCAAAAGAAATCACGCTGATTATTGTGGTTGAATAAAATAAATTGGGAAAAGATATAAATCTTTCTGAAATTTTTCAGTGCCGGAGACGTCTCTGGCAAATCACGGAGACGTCCCCCCGGCGAGACGTCTCGCATTAGTCGCGGAGACGTCTCGGGGACCGAATGAAAGTTTTTAAATTAGGTCGAAACAGCTCGAGCCGACCCGAGCTACCTTCTTTCGTCCCCAACGAAAATACAAACCCTAGCCTCCATTTTCTCTCCACCACAAACCGAATCAAAATCTCTCCCCATTTCCCTAGATTTCCAATCCATGGCACCTAAGAAAGCTAGGCGAACGGGTGGGAGGCGTCCTAGGGTAGCAACGACGACGAGGAACGGAGGGAAGAGCCCTCCGTGCCGTCTCCTCCGGTTGCTCCGCCAACCGTGACCCTCTCCTGTGCAAATCGCACGGTAACCACAGGTAGATATATTGATTTCCAGTTTCTAGCTAGTGAGGGGTTCTCTATTGGAGAGAGACTCCGTGCCTAAGGTTGGGAACACCTATGTTTCCTAAATATGTCAACATATCCCGGCCTAGTGAGAGAAATGTTTAGCAATATGGCATTAGGGGACTCGGGGTACACCGGATATGTCCGAGGCACATTGATAGAAATCAATGAGGACATTCTATCCACCTTGCTACAAATCCCCAAATATGGTGAGGCTCCGACCTCACATCCCCAAAGGGAGATTGCCCTAAACCTAATTTTAGGTAGAGAGGACTGCGGCCCTCTTGACATAGTTAAGTCCCAAGACCTCAATGCCGAAATGAGATTGCTTTTGAGCATAGTTAACCGGGTCTTGTTTCCAAAAACTGGTCGCTTCGATTTCATTTCGGAGCGAGACTTAGCTATTATGCACCATATCTTGCTAGGGATTCCCCTAAACCTTCCTAGGCTCATGTTAAACTACATCTCCGTATGTCATAGGTATTCCAGATTTAGCATACCATATGGGATGGTTTTCACCCTTCTGTTCAAACATTTTAAGGTTCCAATTCCAGAAAATGAGCCAGAAAAATCTTTGAGAAACACTGACTACTACAATGAGAGTACATTACATAGGATGGAGTTTCACAAGAAAAACGGGTCTTGGGTTAAGGCCCCTAAAAGAAAATCCCAAACCATAGAGCCTGAGATCCAACATCAGGAGCCTGACCACCTCTCTCCTCCACATAGTCCTATGGCCTTCCCTGATGTACCTTCCAGCTCGGCTGGACCATCCACCTCAGTGCCTCCTCCTCCTCCAGTCAGTGGATCATTCACTTTATCAGAGGAACAGATGCACACTCTAGCATCTGTGATGTGCCAGCAGATGAGGGAAGAGATGAGATCAATAATCTCTGCTGAGTTAGCTCCCATCCGTACCTCACATGAAGCACTCCTACAAGAATTGAAGGAAATCAAAGTTCAGATAGAAGTTGTAGCGTCAGAATTGGTTCGTGTGGGAACAAACCAAACTCTAAGATCAATGGAGATACAGGCTGAGTTGAAAAAGATATCAGATGGTCTTCAAGAGTTGACAAGCCCTGGAGGCAATGTGGGCAGTGTGGCTGCCTAACTTAGAGGGAGGATTGACAGGGCAACCCGTGAGTTCGAAGCACTTGTGGCAGCCTTCAATCAATCTCAGGGAGATCACTTTAGAACCCTACTGGATTCAATAAATGGATTTATAGAGGCTGCTGCTAGGGCTATTGAGCAACGTCGCCAGTGAGGGACATTTTGTAGACATCTAGGGCTCATCTTTTTGTAAAATCCTAGGCTTATTTGAAACTTCTTTTGTATTAGCAATCAATACTTGTAATGACTTCAAATGATTGTAATACAATTTGAAGGTCATACCCTTCTTTTTGAAACTGTGTATGTTTCTAATTCTGTGGTATCAAACTCTGTGTATGTTACTAATTCTGATGCTTTGAATAATCAAACTTAACAATGTGCAATAATATTACTCCTTTCCCAACTTGACAATACATATGAAAAAGGGGGAGCACAACCTGTAATAACTGCATTTGAAAGGTCTGAAATGAACTCCAAAACAAAGGGGGAGTGAAATGAATGCTGAATTCATTAATAGAAATAACTTGGAAAGAGGGAGCATAACTTGAATATCCTTGAGTGATTCATGGTAATATGCTGAACTCTAATAGGAATTGCGTTTTAGGTACCTAAGGAAAATTTGTCCCCTTCATTGTTGATGACAAAAAGGGAGAGTAGAACCAATATATGGAATGCAAAATATAAAATTTACACTCATACTTACAAGTTGAATTAGAAAAGATAAAATTGAAGAATATTGGCCTTAAGACAATTGCCCTTCTGGAAAAGAAAGGGGAGTCAAAAAGTATTTAGCTTTCAATTGTCTTTAGCATCAATATTTCATTAATTTACATTTTAACTTGATTCAAATTCAGTTGATATGACAAAATTGCTCAAGAGCTACTAAGATCAATACTTATGCATAAGGATAGAACTGAAAGTTGACTATATTGAATTATGCACACTGTATCTAGCTCTAACCAAAACACAATACTTGTACATCTGATCAAATACTGTGTATATGTTTAAATTTCGAATTTTGCATATACTCAGTGTTTTGTCATCATCAAAAAGGGGGAGATTGTTGACCCCCTAATGGATTTTGATGAATACAAAATACTAGAGTATAATTCCCTTTATATTAACAATTTATTTGAGGATTTCAGGTGTTTAACTAAGAATATTGTTAAGAATTGTCAAGGCATGTTCCCATATTTTTTAAGGATTTTTTGAAGATTTTTTGAGATGAAGAAAATAGATCAGGGACAGCCGAGACGTCTCCGGTTTGTCCCAGAGACGTCTCTGGCACGAAGAGGATGAATTGGCACGTCTGGAGACGTCCCCGGCACCTGGCGAGGCGTCTTGCAGGGTCGGAGTCGACTCCCGACTCTGCGGAGTCGACTCTCTCAGAGACGGCAGAAAGGCCGATTTCAAGGGATGCGCGCGAGTCGTCTCTGAAGGACGCGGAGTCGTCCCCACGCATAAAAAGCAAACTTCCCGAGACGTCCCCAGAAAGCGCGGAGTCGACTCTCTCAGGGGATTCCAGAGGACTTGTTTTTCGGTGATAAAACTGCAGAGTCGTCCCCGACGTCGCGGAGTCGTCCCCATGCAAAAAGCGCAAACATCCCGAGACGTCCCCGTAAAGTGCCGAGCCGACTCTCTCAGAAAAATAGAAAAACAAGCATTCAAGCTGTTCTTCTTCAGAGACGTCCCCGTAAAGCGCCGAGTCGACTCCAAACAACGTCAAAAGAAATTTTATACAGCCGAGACGTCTCGCGTTGAAGCGGAGACGTCTCCGGAGCGCCTGGGACGCGACTGACACACTTTTGCAGGTTTGTTTGAATTTCAAACGGTCATATTTTTGTGTCTAACGGATCTATTGCTTTTTGGGCTATAAAAGGGAGCTTTTAAGTGCCTTAAAACAACTTCTTACCAACCAAAACATAAGATCATTCAAGAGAGAAGAAATAGAAAGAGGTTCAAGGGAGTTAGTGCATTCAAGAGGAGAAATCAAGTGCATTCAAGCTTTTCCATCTGATTTCGTGCTCAATTACTCACTCCCACTCGGCATTCAAAGCTCACATTCAAGCCAACGCGATCCACATCGGAAGAACCACCATTACCCACGCTTCCAACGGCAAAAAGGGTTCTTCCGGGTTTCATTGTTTCTCATTGATATATTTGCTTTCTTAAGAGCTTTTAAGTCTTTGTAAAACATTTGATTACTGTGCTTGTTCCAGTCAAGGGACTTGGAACAAGGGATAGGCGTCCCAAGCCTAGGTTAAAATTGGGGGATTGTAGGGTTCGTTGTTAGCCCGGGGTAAAACAACGAGTTGGGTAGTGCACTCGCAAAACTACCGGACTGTAATCGCTGATTATAGTGAAAATTCCCAAAGGTGTTTGGGGAGTGGATGTAGGAGCAGTGGAAGCTCCGAACCACTATAAATCTTTGTGTTTGTGATTGACTGTTCTTGTAACTCTACCTTTACTTTAGCACATACACTTGTGTGTTTTGTTTTAATTAGACAAAAAGTTTAAAAACACCCAATTCACCCCCCTCTTGGGTGACCATCTCTGGGCAACACATAGGCTTATGGTACTCTAAAGATTCGAGCATAAACTTAATAGGGTACACTGATTCCGACTTCGCTGGTTACAAACTTGATAGAAAAAACACCAGCGGGTCATGTCAATTCTTAGGAGAAAATTTAATCTCTTGGTTTAGCAAGAAACAAAACTCAGTTACACTATCTACGGCTGAAGCCGAATATGTTGCTGCAGGGAGTCGTTGTGCTCCAATCTTGTGGATTAAACAACAACTTGAAGATTATGGCATTAAACAAGATAAAATTCCCATTAACTGTGATAATATAAGTGCCATTAATCTAACTAAAAATCCAATTCAGCACTCAAGAACTAAACACATTGAGATAAGACATGACTTCATAAGAGATCATGTACTGAATGGTGATGTGACACTTCAATTTGTTTGTACTGATGATCAACTTGCTGATATCTTCACAAAACCTTTGAGTGAAGATCGATTTTGCATACTCAGAAGAGGGTTAGGAGTGATTGATCCATTCTAGTGATACTCTCCTCTAGTTCATAGATTTTGAGGATTAGTTTATGTTGGACATAGGAGTTCTTATCTATGATCATCAAATCAGGTCATAAATCCTAGATAAGCTCATAACTCTCTCTTTTGGCACGAGAATAACAATATTTTTGGTTGTGTGCCAGAGTTCGAGTCGACTCAGACATATCTTTGAGTCGGCTCATGGGGGAGTCGACTCGCGCATATTTGGGAGTCGAGTCGACTCGGGACTTACCGGAGTCGACTCGAGGTCGGGAATCCGATTTTTAATCCTAATCGAAACGTTTATTCCTCACTTCTATTCACAGCCGACACTGTTCCAAAACCCTAGAGCCATCTCCGAACTCGTCTCCGACCCAGTCTAGGTCTTCTCCGTCGAGTTTTTCTCCTAGTTTCCGTGTCCTTCCCCGTCCTTAGGTCAAAATGCCTAGGAAGGTCATTGTACCGAGCCGAAAGAGACCCGTCTCCGCGAGCGGGGCCGAGCGACGGTCCCAGGCTCGGAACGAACCGGCGAGGCCACCACCTCCGGTTCCTTCCCCGCCTAGGCCGGTTCCCTCGCGCTCATGCACCGGGAAGGTTGTCTCTACCGGGAGGCAAGTCAACTTTGACTTCCTCTCCCGGGAAGGGTTCAACCTAGGGCATCACCTTAGAGCCCAGGGTTTAGAGTTTTTCTGCACTCTTGACCTCCCTACCTATCCAGGGCTAGTTAGGGAGTTCTATGGTACAGTCGCACGGGTTAGCGGGGGTATCCAGGGAACTGTTATGGGTGTCCCTATTTTCATCTCGGAGGACTTCATTGCTCGAGTCCTCCATCTCTCGAGTGAGGGGATTGTTCCCACACACCCCTCTGATAGGACAGAGGCCCTTATGGCCATCTTAGGGAGTCCACCCTTGTCCCCCATAGAGGAGGTATTCGCAAATCAGCTTTCGGCTGAAATGCGGCTTCTCCTTAGTATCATCTCTAGGACTCTCTTCCCAAAGACTGGTAGGTTTGACTTCATTTCCGAGAGAGACCTGGCCTTGATGTTCTACCTCCTCCAAGACACTCCCATTAACTTTCCAAAACTCATCTACAAATACCTTTGTGAACCCCTAGATAAACCTAGGCTCAGCCTCCCTTATGGCATGTTATTCACCCTTATATTTAGGGAGTTAGAGGTCCCTATTCTTGAGAGGGAACTCTCTCGCTCACTGCGGTTTACAGATCGCATGGGTGAGGGGACCTTTCATAGGATGGGATTCCATAAGGTAGGGGGAGTCTGGGTTAGGAAATCATCCACATCTTCTGACCCCACCACTCATCACTCACCCAGTCCTGACCATGACCAGGACCACTATACAGATCCTCCCACCTATCCTTCCACCTCTGCTCCTACCTATACTGAGCCTTCCACCTCCACTGCCCCACCTTCTCAGCAGCAGCCTCTGGAGATCCGAATATCTTCTGAGCAGCTCCGAGAGTTGCGGCAGGAGATAGTGAGGGATCTGAGAGATGACTTAGGCCCTGTTTGGGGGAGCTTTTGGAGGGCCAGAAAGCACTTTCTGGCCCTCCAAAAGTACTTTTAGATGAAAAACTATGTTTGGTAAATTTTTCAAAAAGCTGTTTCAGCTTTTGCGGGAAGCTGAAAACAGCTTTTGGGAGGAAGCTGCAATTTGGAGCTTTTGGAAGGAAGCTGTTTCAGCTTTTTCGGAAAGCTGTATTTTTGACAAAAATGCCCATATTAAAATAACATAATTACATAGTTTGTCCCTTTATAAACCTAAAAATCTGCTGGAGCCAAGAACCCTAGCCGTCAGACTCCCTTATGTAAGAAAAGGTATTTTTCTTTTCAATTTTTGTATGCATCTCTTGAACCACATTTTAGAAGAAAAAATTTTTAATCCTTTTCCATACCTTCCAAAATCAATCTATTGTTTTTTTTTTATCATCAACCTCGCAGCCCACGCTGAGGTCCTCCTCGAGTGTGACCACGAAGAAGAGCCCCTGGACCGCGAAAAATTATTTTATGGGAAATTATTATGGAAAATTATTTTATACTAATAATTATAATATTTTATACCTTTATTTTTTATTATACTATAAATATAATATCATATTATATTATATCATAATACATTAACATGTTATGTTAAATAATTTAATATTATGTTATATTATGGAAAATTAATTTATACTAATAATTATAATATTTTATACCTCTATTTTTGTATTATACTATAAATATAATATCATATTATATTATATCATAATACATTAATATGTTATGTTAAATAATTTAATATTATGTTATATTATGAAAAATTAATTTAGACTAACAATTATAATATTTTATACCTTTATTATTGTATTATACTATAAATATTATATTATATTACATTACATTATAATACATTAATATGTTATTTTAAATAATTTAATATTATGTTATATTATGGAAAATTAATTTATAATAATAATTATAATATTTTATACCTTTATTATTGTATTATACTATAAATATTGTATTATATTACATTACATTATAATACATTAATATGTTATTTGAAATAATTTAATATTATGTTATATTATAAGAAATTAATTTATACTAATAATTATAATATTTTATACTTTTATTATTGTATTATACTATAAATATAATATATATTACATTATATCATAATACATTAATATGTTATGTTAAATAATTTAATATTATGTTATATTACCAAATATTAATTTGCTCTAATAATTATATTACTATTATGCTATATTAACATAATATTATTTTATATTGCAATAATATTATACTATATCGTATATTTATGTATTAATTTATGTTATGTTTTATTATGTTCTGTTGTATAATACTATGCAATGTCCTTTATGGTAATTTTGTCATACAAAAGTACTTTCTCAGTTTGTTTACCAAACACAAAATAAAGTACAACAGCACTTTACGAATGTAGTTACCAAACAGCAAATAGATTTTTATAACAGCTCTACTTCAGACAGCTCTACTTCCAACAGCTCTACTGCCAACAGCTCCCCCAAACAGGGCCTTACTGAGGGAGCTCCGAGGTCCTTCGAGTGCTCCCTCCACCGAGCTAGTTCCCACCCTGGCAGCAGTGGCCGAGATGACTGCGCACTTGAGGGAGGAGATATCCAATGTGCGCAGCCTGGTCCAAGCTCAATACTGGAACATGAGTGACGTCAAGGACGACATGAAGAAGATGCGAGACGGCATCAGACATGAGCTAGGGAGCCAGAGCCAGGGTGCAGAGAGACTAGCCCATGCACTGCTCTCCAGGTTGGACACCCTTCAGGCGAGTGTGACCGAGCTTACCACGACACAGTCTAGGGCCACCTCGGAGATCATCAAGCAACTAGGGAACGTCTCGGAGGGGATAAGCTTAGTCTTGCAAGTGACTAGGCTTAGAGGAGAAGCTTCATCCTCCACTGCAAAGAAACCCTAGTGTAGCTTTGTTTTCAATCTTTTGATGTATTTATTTTTTATACTTGTATTTTTTTACAATTGTACTTAATTCAGCATCAATACAATGAGTAGACACCTTCTTACAAACTGTGCAATACTTTTCTATGTTCTGCACTTCTTTTTGCTATGATGACAAAAAGAAGGAGAAAATATATTGAATTGAAATGTAAAGAAAATCACTAAAAAGAAAATTCTTAAAGCAAAATGTAATTTGTTCTTAGTGGATTCGATACCTCGAGGCTCATTATCTCTCTGTTGGGGCTCCTAAAGGAGTAATCTCCAGAATCTATTCAAGGAATATTCGGAGATTAGTTGAATCATACTCAAGAACAAATTGTCAGATTTTCCTCTAAAACAAAAATTTAAGCTCAAAGGCTTCAAGACATTAAAAGAAAATTTAGAGAATCTAAACAAAATTGAATGCATATGTTGAGGGAGAGAATCTGAAATTTTAAGAAAGCAAATTCATTAAACACATTTAAGCCAAACAATTGATTGCATGACATGAAGGCTTATATAATTCCAAATGAAAGGGGGAGCTTTAACTTCAGGATTTACTGTTTCACACCTTTGAATTTTGGATAAATTAAATGACTAGACACTTGAATTCATTTCAAAACTTTATTATAAATCTCCTTTTGGTTGAGCAATTCACTTTACAAATATCCAATATTTTGTCATCATCAAAAAGGGGGAGATTGTGGAGTGATTGATTATAACCCTATTTGATTTTGATGAGCTCAAAGCATTTGAGTATATCTTATGTTATACTAATGAATTCAATCTAGTGTTTCAGCCAAATATTTGTGAATTTGTGCTTAATTGTCTCTAGCCTTGGTTCAATACATTTTGGCTAAGCATGGAACTCAGTTTGAACCAAAGTCTGGAACTCGAGTCGACTCCGGAAGATTTCGAGTCGACTCCAAGTGTTTCAGACGTTCTGGCACAGGCTCGAGTCGACTCCGGCACATTACGAGTCGACTCCGACTGAGAACAGACAGCAGGACAGAAAGATGAATCTCAGACTCTGTCACCGAGTTGACTCCGACACATTACGAGTCGACTCCGACTGAGAACAGACAGCATGACAGAAAGATGAATCTCAGACCCTGTCACCGAGTCGACTCCTGAAGAATTCGAGTCGACTCCGATGCTTGCCGAGTCGACTCCAGCAAAGTGCGAGTCGACTCCAGGGAGTAACAGACAGAAAGACAGAGAAGTTGTTTTGGACTCTGAGAGTCGAGTCGACTCCAGAAGAACTCGAGTCGACTCCGACGGTTGGCGAGTCGACTCCTAAAGAAGCAAGAGTCGACTCTCAGAGGAATGCAAGACTAAAAGTCAGAGAGCCAACTTCGGTGTCTGAGAGCCGAGTCGACTCCAGCAAAGTGCGAGTCGACTCCGAGGCAGTTCAACTCCAAAGACAGAAGACCAGTTTTTCTGGCTCTGAGAGCCGAGTCGACTCCAAGAGAATCCGAGTTGACTCGAGGAAGTAAACCTGAAAGAAAGATCTTTGGATTCCTGAAGAACAAGTCGTCTCCAGAAGGGAGAATTATCTCCGGACATTGGCGAGTAGACTCCAGTTTTAGCCGAGTCGACTCCAGAACGGGACGGCACTTTATTTCAAATTTTGAACAGTGGGCGAGTCGTCTCCAGTAAAGCATGAGTCGACTCCAGCAACAGCCGAGTCGACTCCAGATCGAGCGAGTCGACTCCGATCCCAACGGACACTTTGTCAGGAGTTGCAGATTGTGCAGAACGGCTCTAAAAGTGTGTCTAACGGCTAGTTTTCGATGGAGATTGCTTAAATAGCCAGAGTGAACAGTAATAGTGTAAGAAAGAGAGACTCCATTCAAAGAAAAAGAAATTTCCACCTACCAAAGCCTCTCAAGAGTTAATACAAGAAAAAGAAGGAAGAAGTGCATTGAAGTTCATCCTCCAAACATCTTCCTCACATTCAAGGCTCTCCTCTGACATCAGATCACCAGTGCATTCAAAGAGGAGACTCAGAGTTCGAGAAGCCCCTTCTTCCTCTTCCAAAATCTATTTGAGGGCTTCTAACTCTACATTATTTATATTGTTCATCCGTGCTTGTTAAGAAGCTTTTCCTGTACTCTTTACAAACTGTTTTCTTGTTACTTGATTCAATCAGGAGATTGAATCAAGGTTGTAAAGGTTAGTTGGTGAGCCGAGGTTAAAACCAATGGTGTAAGGGTTCGATTGTGATTCCGAAAAAACAATCGGGTAGTTCTAGTCGGTGAGCCTGTGAAAACCGACCGAGTTCGTTGTGATCTCGTAAAACAACAAGTTGGGTTGTGAGCTTGTAAAACAATCGGCTGTAATCCGAGGGATTATAGTGAACTCCCAAGTGAAGCTTGGGGAGTGGACGTAGGAGCAAGGGTTAGCTTCGAACCACTATAAAATCACTTGTGTTTGTGATTGTTTAATTGTCTCTCTCATTCCCCTCATCCACTGCATATAGTAAACTAATTAATCCACTTGCAATAAAGTTTAATTAGTTACTCATTAAGTTTTTAATTTGCAACTATTACTTAAAATCCAATTCACCCCCCCCCCCCCCTCTTGGGTTGTCTTCTTGGGCAACAATGGCGAATCCAAGCCATATCATTTGGCAATTCCAGCCTTATATGGCCATGTAGCCCATCTTGGAGATGCGTGGTAGCCCATCTCTCAGCTATCATCTTGTTTGGCAACTTCCATACGCTACCTCACTAAGAGATGGATAATGACAATCCATCTCTTAGATGGATGGCATGTCACCTATCCAAGCATGCGACATCCTTTATGGTGCAAAACACACACCGTAGCTGAACTCGTGGAGTGTGTCTATCCTCAATCTAGTTTGGGGACTTGGAATTCGAACCATCTCAGCATTGGGGGTCAACGGTGTATCTTTCACGTGAAAGAAGGATTCAACTTCCTTTACATGAATCCACTGCTGGATCATCCATTAATCACCTTGAAATTTATGCATGCTGATGAATGATGGAGTTCGGAGTGCTTTGTGATTAGTTCGGTAGGTGATCTAGCGATGGAATGGCACGAAGGAAGGTGAATCCTTTTTTCGTGCAATAAATAACCCCAATCTTCAGCACTGCTCTATCTTGCGCTTGATGCCACCCACTTGGTTAGCTGTACCCAAAAGAAAAGGACTCATGTCCATGGGTTGGAGGGTTTGGTTATATCTTCCATGCAAAAGAATGATTGATCCTTTTTTCCAACATTGAGCATTAGATTGTGCCTTTGCACAAATTTCAAAGCACTCTGAACTCCATTCATTTGTTTGCAAAGATTTTAAAGCGGCCTTTGCACAATTCAATGGTGGATTCACGCGATTAAAGGTGAATCCTTCTTTCATGCAAAGGATACAACCTATGTCCCAGGTTGCAACCCTAGTGAGTCCTCCCCAGGAGCAAGCCTCTAGAATCAAGACTTGATGCCAAGTGCATAGTGCCACCCTCTGCTGTGTGGCCGCTAGTGGTGATGTAGCATGTTACGACTCAAGTAATGATCCTACATTGCAGTGATCTCAAATTATCCTGACTCCTCAAATCACTGCCCAACTTAATGATGGAATACTTGTCTTTGAAGTCGGGTATCCAAGATCACCCCAAGGTAGTGATTTCAAGCTAAAATTTAAAGACAAATATCTCTGAATCCAGTAGAAATATTGGTACATTAATATTCCATTAATATATTATATCATGAATATTATATATTGTATTTATGATATATTATATCATAATATGTTATTAATTATTATTGTATTATTATTCAATGATAATTTTGAATTCTAGTAGAAATATATTATTGTACTTTATATTTAGATAATAAAATTATTTAATATATTACTCCTATTTGCCTTATTTTCCTAATCAAATAAATATTAGTATTAAAAAATAATATATTATAAGTATAAATCAAAATATTAAATCTATAGTAGCAATTAATATATTGTTATAAGATTAATAAATGTATTTTTATAGAATATATTAGGGATAGTTTTGGTATTATATGGTTAGTGATCATGAGTTTCTAAGGAATATCAAATAAATTGCATATCGATATCCAAAAATTTTTAATCACTGGAACATAGTATACCAAATACAATGATCTTATATCAATGTATTTAAATTACTCCAAAATAAAGATCATCGGTGATCTAAGATCACCTTCGTAATCTTATTTGAATCATCAAATGCCACCTAAAGGTCTACAACATGGGCCTTCTTGGAGCCACGGTCCAGGGTTCAGTGGTGCCCACATCGTCCCCGCCGTTTAGGCACTTGTTGGGAACCTGCTCAGGCATCGACGTTGTTTGGTGCGATGACCTGCCTTGATTTATACCCTCCGATAAGGTGCACTGCCGGTGGTGGTGACGGTTTCGACCATGGCCAAAGCAGACCACCCCCCCACACTCATAAATGAATTGTTTCCACACACCGTTTTCCAGTGCGTCGGCCTAGATTTCGGACACAAGCGGGCTGGTGAGTGATCGGCTTCCTTGATAGCATCTTTGTGCAGAGGTCCATCCAAAGTGAAAAACTGGTGCTGAAGGCAATGTTGAGAGAGCAACAGCTTTATCCCAGGACTCCAAGACTGGTTGGAAGCCTCATCCATACAATCTTGGTTTCCATAGCATTAGGATCCAGCTGCACAACCACCCAAGCAAAATTGGCCTGTGCGATCGGCTCCGCTAACAGCATCTCCGGAGGAGGCGATGTTGTGAGGAGTAGCCTTCTCCTGGAACTCCCAATACAAGCGTGGAAGCCTCATGGATACAACCCTAGAGCAATAAGGACAATTTGTTGCCGGGCCTCGCTTGTAAGTAAGGCTGCAAATGGTTCAGGTTGACCTAGGACCTAACCCGACCTGACTTATTTAGATATAATCCAATCCAATTTAAAGGATCCATGAGGCGAGATCGGGTTCTAAAATTGGACCTTTTTTATTTTTCGAGTCAGATCTGTGTTTAATAAATTCTGACCCGACTCAATCCGACTTGATTAGTTTGATTTTTAGAGCAATTTTGGATTTCCTACCTTACGACCCGACATGACCTGACTACCATTAGGGCCCGCTTGGGTATTTAAGTGTCTCTAGCTCTCTATTCCTCTAATCTTTTATTGTGTTTGAGGATAAGAGAAATGAAAAAAACTATCTCTTGTATGCTATCGAATACCATGAATTTTACATTAAACCTTAGGTTGATTATATTAAATGAGAATACTCTTTTCCTGAAAAGAACGTTCAGACTAATGAAGGTAAAGTAAAGTATAATTTTGCCATGTGGAAGAAAATGAGTTCATGATGAGTCATTTGCAGCTCTTGAACTTTGTCATGTGTCATTATCAAAATTATATTTCTCATATTGGCCTTTGTATGCTTTTCTAGTAATATGTTTTAAAAAAATAGTAATAGATTTATTCTAACAAACTTAGAAGATATCATTGCCGAGAAAAATGATTAGCACGGATGCAATTCTTTTCCACTCAAAACAAAAAAAAATATTGCATACATGAACCAAAATTTTTTCTTGTAGCTAACAAAGTTGAGCTCATTATTATTAGGTTAGTTTATAATATCATCAATCCTTGATGTTTAGGCACTTTTCACTTGTATTGTTCAGTATAACCTGCTTTATGTCTTAAAGTATGACAGGCTAGCAGAGCAACGGCTAACTATTCTTAATGTATGACAGGCTAGCAGAGCAACAACTAGCTATTCTAGCAGGAAGCAACGGCTAGCTATATCTCCCATTTAGTTCTTTCTTTCTTTTGTTTCTTTCTTTCTTTAACCCTTAATTGTAGCCATTGATTATTTCAAACTCTTGTATATATTGAACAAAGCATGCATTAATATAATGAAAGAATACAGAGCATCTTTCCTCCAATCTTAGTTTTCTTCACATTTGTCATAGTATCAGAGCTATTTTAATTTTTTTTAATGGCGTCATCTTCAAGTTCATCCTCGAGTTCTATCTTGAGTGCCTCTGCTTCCATGCCCCATATGGCTGCTGATCATTCCAGCCCATATTTTCTCCATCATGGCGATAGCTCAGGCATCATGTTGGTCTCGCAGCCCCTTGATGGTGATAACTACCCCACCTGGAGCCGTTCCATGTATATGGCATTAAGTGCCAAGCACAAAATAGAGTTATTGATGGGTCTCTTCCCAAGCCAAGCTCGACAGATCCCCTGTATATGTCATGGCTTCGTTGCATCCACATGGTCCTCTCTTGGATCATCAATTCTATCTCCAAAGAACTAAGTGCTAGCGTGATCTACATCGACAATGCCCGTGACATGTGGGTTGATCTCAAAGACCGGTTCTCCCATAGCAATGGTCCTCGCATTTTTCAACTAAAGAAGGCAATTTCCTCTCTTACTCAAATCAAAATTCTGTAAGTACCTATTTCACCAAACTCAAAAGCTATTGGGATGAGTTGCTCAACTTTCGACCTCTACCGGATTGCTCGTGTGGCGCTTTCAAGCAATTGGTCGAATTCCAACAACAGGAATATGTTCTCCATTTTTTAATGGGTCTCAATGACTCATTCTCTAATATACGTGGTTCTTCTTATGGACCCCTTGCCACCCATTAATAAAATCTTTTTCCTTGTTATTCAAGAAGAAAAATAGCGAGATATCACTGCTGCACCGTCCCTCAATCCTGACTCCACTGCCTTGGTCAGCAGGACACATACTACTCAACAACCTCCTCGATCATACAGCAAAAAAAATAGCTCTAATTTTTTTTGTCGTGAGCATCCAACGTGCTCTCATTGTAACATTGTTGGACACACTGTTGATAAATGCCAGAAACTTCATGGGTACCCTCCAGGCTATCGCACCAAGAGTAATTCTCAACGCTCGGCCAACTAGGTAGCCACCACGGCCTGTCCTTCTGATGCTTCACAACTGCCAATTACCCAAGAACAGTGCCAGCAACTTCTTGCTCTCCTCAAGAGCTCTTCTCTCTCTCAAGCCTTGGCTAATCATACAAGTAACACATTATCCTCACAATCTCAGCCTACATCCAATCTTGCAGGTACATCCCTTTGTCTTGCCTCATTCTCTTCACATAAAAATTTTTGGGTTATTGACACAGGTGCGACCGACCACATGGTCGGATCCGTAACTTGCCTCACTTCTATCACTTCAGCTCTTCAAGCTACTGTCAAATTGCCCAACGGTGATGTTGCTTCTGTCACCCACATAGGCACTGTACACCTCTCTGATTCTCTTATTTTACATGATGTTCTTGTTGTACCTTTCTTCTCCTTTAATCTTATTTCTGTAAGTAAGGTTGTTCGTTCACTTTCATGTTGCCTTATATTCTTACTTGACTATTGTTTTATACAGGACCCTTCTGTTGGGGTATGTGGAGACCTTTGGTGATGAAGAGAATTGAAGGAAAATCAATTCTGCATAGTTTTCTGTCTGGCGGACTGTCGGAGTCGACTCGAGCTTCAGTCGAGTCGACTCGGGAACAGTCGAGTCGACTCGAGGTCCGTCGAGTCGACCCGGGAGAAGAAAGGCCGAAAAACCATGTTTCTGTCTGGACTGTCAGAGTCGACTCGAGCTACAGTCGAGTCGACTCGAAGCATCGTCGAGTCGACTCGAGCTACAGTCGAGTCGACTCTAGATCGTGCCAGTTTTGTCCAGACGTGCCAGAGTCGACTCGAACCACAGCCGAGTCAACTCGGGCTCGCGAAAAATCGTACGGACGATTTTCTTTTGGTGTTTTTTGGTGGCGTTTCGACGGCTATGATCATCTGAAGGTCTTGAGACTATATATAGGACTCATGAGAGCCCTAGGGTAAGGTGATTGGCCGTATATTTGAGAGAGACTCTTGTTTGTGAGGCTAGGGTTCTAGAGAAGAAGAGAATTGGGATCCTACTTCTTGTGCAAAGGGAATTCTGTGTGAATCTCTTGTAGAGCGATCTCGTGTGATCGTTCGGGTGTGTGCCATCTCTGTAATCTATTCATCCTAGTTGAGATTTGGAGCGGTGGAGGACGTAGGCTATTTGTAGCCGAACCTCGTTACATCTTTGTGTTTGCTTTGCTATCTTCTTCTTCCTTCTTCTTTTGTGTTTGATAATCCGCTGCGGTGCTCAAGTGCTTTACCCTTACTGATACCAGGGTAATCTTTTGCCCTTCATACGGATAAGCGAAGAGGTGATCCTTGAGTCCGGGGTCGAGGGAGCGAGAGAGTTATTCTCTCTTTGTTTTCCGACGTTGGTGGGCAGTGCCGGTGTGAGTGGGTTCCGGTGCAGGTCGCTGCCAACAAGTGGTATCAGAGCTATTGGTTATTCTGCAATGGCGGATGAAGGGAAGTTGCGAATTGAGAAGTTCAATGGCACGAACTTCGGGTTTTGGAAGATGCAAATAGAAGATTACCTTTACCAGAAGGATCTCTATTTACCTCTTGGAGGTAGAGCAAAGAAACCAGAGAAGATGTCCGATGAAGACTGGGAGGTCCTCGATCGGAAGACGCCCGGCACCATCAGATTGTCACTTGCATCCCAAGTAGCATTCAACATCAAAAACGAGAAGACGACGATGGAGTTGATGGCAACATTGTCGCGGATGTACGAGAAACCCTCAGCATCAAACAAGATATTTCTCATGAAGAGGTTGTTTAATCTTCGTATGAAAAATGGCGGCAGCGTAGCAGAATACCTCAACGAGTTCAATGGACTCACAGCCCAGTTGGAGTCAGTGGAGATTAGTTTTGACGATGAGATTCGGGCATTGCTAATCCTCTCCGGATTGCCTGATAGCTGGGAGGGCCTGGTGATGGCGGTGAGCAACTCTTCGGCAACGGGGAAGTTGATTTTTGATGACGTTGTGGGAGTGCTTCTGAGTGAAGAAGCAAGAAGAAAATCTTCTGGAGCTACGGAGTCATCTGGAAGTGCACTAAACACCTCTGGCCGGGGAAGACAAAAGAAGGACGGTCGATTTCGAAGCGACTCGAAGTCGAGATCCAGTAGGTCTCGAGCACCTCAGAACAAGGGAGCGAAGTGCTGGAACTGCGGGAAGACGGGGCACTTTAGGAGGGATTGCAAATCTCCTAAAGGGAAGCAAGGCGACCACACCGAAGGAGTCAGCAAGGATCTGGCAAATCTTGCTGAAGACGGTGATATGGATGCCCTCGTTCTATCTTTGTCTACCTGTGACGAGTCTTGGGTGATAGACTCGGGCGCGTCTTTCCATGCTACATCCCAACGGAAGCTTCTTGGAGGATATGAGAAGGGAGACTTTGGCAAAGTCTACCTAGGGGATGGAGAGCCTTGCACCATACAAGGAAGGGAAAGCGCGGAAGTGAAGTTGGTTTCTGGATCTTCACTTGAGCTTGAGGACGTACGGCACGTGCCTCAACTGCAGAGGAATCTGATTTCTGTTGGACAGTTGGCGAGCCAGGGGTACAAGGCTACTTTCACAGCTGATCAGTGGAAGATATCCAGAGGTTCGTTGACGGTGGCTAGTGGCAAGAAGGTTGGGACACTTTATGTCACCAACGGCACAGAGAACTCTATTGGAGTTGCTGCAGCAGATGTGGACGCCAAGTTATGGCATTGCAGACTTGGGCACATGAGTTATCAGGGACTGGAGGTGATGCACCAGTTGGGAAAGCTGCAGGGTCTCAGGAATGTTGAGATGGACTTCTGTGAGGATTGTATTCTCGGAAAGCAGAAGCGTGTTTCATTCAACAAAGAAGGTAAACCTCGGAAGCAAGAAAAGCTAGATCTCGTGCACACGGACGTGTGGGGGCCTGCACCGGTTTCTTCCATTGGTGGATCTCAGTACTATGTTACTTTTATTGATGATGCTACCAGGAAGCTTTGGGTGTTCTTCTTGAAGCACAAGTCAGAGGTATTTGGGGTCTTCAGGAGATGGCAGGCGATGGTAGAACTCGAGACAGGAAAGAGGTTGAAATGCCTGAGATCGGACAACGGTGGTGAGTATTGTAGCAGGGAGTTTGAGGACTACTGTGCAGATGCTGGGATCGTCAGGCAGAGGACAGTTCCAGGAACACCACAACAAAATGGAGTTGCTGAAAGGATGAACAGAATAATTAATGAGCGTGCCAGGAGCATGAGGATACATGCTGGATTGCCACAGCAGTTTTGGGCGGAAGCAGTTAACACTGCTGCCTACTTGATCAACAGAGGGCCATCAAAGAAACTTGAATTTGGGATTTCTGAGGAAGCATGGACAGCGAAGAAGATTGATTTGGCGCACTTACGAGTATTCGGTTGTACCAGTTATGTCCATGTTGATTCCAGTCAAAGAAGCAAACTAGACGCTAAATCAAAGAAGTGTATTTTCGTTGGATACGGAGGTCAACAGTTTGGGTACCGGCTTTGGGATCCCGAACACAAGAAGATCATTCGTAGTAATGATGTGGTATTCAATGAGAAATTGCAGCAGAGCACTGAATCAGAAACAAAACCTGTTGAGTCGTGTTTTGTGGATCCTGAAGAGGAGTCTACAAATTCTGGTCAGAAGACTCAGTCAGAGCAAGAACCTGAAGCATTGGCACCCCCTCCACAACTAAGAATGTCCACTCGTAGTACTCATGGGAAGCCTCCTCAAAGGTATGATGGGACACTTAGTTATTTGCTGCTCACAGATAATGGCGAACCTGAATGCTTCACGGAGGCATTGGAGGTTGATACCAGGAAGGAGTGGGAGTTGGCCATGGATGATGAGATGAAGTCATTGGAGCAGAATCAAACGTGGGATTTGGTGGATCTGCCCAAGGGGAAGAAAGCACTGTCAAACAAATGGGTTTACAGGCTGAAGGAAGAGCAAGGCGGGAAGAAGCGATACAAGGCCAGGCTGGTTGTAAAAGGATTTCAGCAGAGAGCAGGTATCGACTTCACAGAGATCTTTTCTCCTGTAGTCAAGATGAGTACTATTCGAGCGGTGCTGAGCATGGTGGCAGTAGAGGATCTTCACTTAGAGCAGCTTGATGTGAAGACGGCCTTTCTCCACGGAGATCTCGATGAGGAGATATATATGCAGCAGCCGGAGGGATACATTGCAGCTGGCACGGGTGACTTGGTTTGCAAATTGAAGAAAAGCCTCTATGGTTTGAAACAGGCACCCAGGCAATGGTATCTCAAGTTCGATAGTTACATGCTTGAGATAGGATACAGGAGATGTCAGGAGGATCACTGTTGCTACTTCCGGGACTTTGGTACATCTTACATTATCTTGCTATTGTATGTTGATGACATGTTAGTTGCAGGAGCTAGCATGCATGAGATTGCAAAATTGAAGCTGAAGCTGTCAAGAAAATTTGCAATGAAGGATCTAGGAGCAGCGAAACAGATCCTTGGGATGCGGATCAGCAGAGATAGGTCTAAACATATCCTCAGACTATCTCAGGCGGAGTACATCAGCCGAGTACTCAGGAGATTCTGCATGGAGGGTGCCAAACCTGTTGGCACACCGCTGGGTGCCCATTTTAAGCTCTCAAAAGGGCAAAGTCCGAAGACGCGGGTGGAGGAGCTCAATATGTCAAAAATCCCGTATGCATCGGCAGTGGAGAGCTTGATGTACGCTATGGTGTGTACGAGACCAGACATTGCTCAAGCAGTGGGAGTTGTGAGTCGCTTCATGAGCTGCCCAGGCTTGGAGCATTGGCGCGCGGTCAAATGGATACTGAGGTATCTGAAAGGCACTGAGCACATGTCATTGTGCTATGGAGGTTCTGAGATCCGGTTACAGGGCTTTGTGGACTCAGACATGGCAGGGAACTTGGACGGCAGGAGAAGCACGACAGGGTACTTGTTCACCTTGGGCAGTGGAGCCGTCAGTTGGATTTTCAGGTTGCAACCAGTTGTTGCATTGTCGACTACGGAGGCGGAGTATGTGGCAGCCACAGAGGCGTGCAAGGAACTAATATGGCTTCAGGGCTTGATGAAGGAGCTTGGGAAGGAGCAGAAGGATTGCATGTTATATTCAGATAGTCAAAGTGCAATTCATCTGGCAAAGAATTCAGCTTTCCATTCAAGGACGAAGCATATTGACATACGGTACCACTTCGTGAGGTCATTGCTCGAGCAGGGACTCGTCAAGTTGGAGAAGATTCATACAAGTCAGAATCCTGCAGATATGTTGACGAAGGTCGTCACGGTGGAGAAGCTGAGGAGTTGTTCAGCTTCTGCTGGTCTTCATGCTTGAAGACGTTGAGGAGGCATCGTACCTATTTCACTAGGATGATTTAGTTTCAGTGGGAGCACAGAGGAGAGCCAAGTAACAAGAGGATATACCCAAGGTCTCCAAGTGGGAGATTGTTGGGGTATGTGGAGACCTTTGGTGATGAAGAGAATTGAAGGAAAATCAATTCTGCATAGTTTTCTGTCTGGCGGACTGTCGGAGTCGACTCGAGCTTCAGTCGAGTCGACTCGGAAACAGTCGAGTCGACTCGAGGTCCGTCGAGTCGACTCGGGAGAAGAAAGGCCGAAAAACCATGTTTCTGTCTGGACTGTCAGAGTCGACTCGAGCTACAGTCGAGTCGACTCGAAGCATCGTCGAGTCGACTCGAGCTACAGTCGAGTCGACTCTAGATCGTGCCAGTTTTGTCCAGACGTGCCAGAGTCGACTCGAACCACAGCCGAGTCGACTCGGGCTCGCGAAAAATCGTACGGACGATTTTCTTTTGGTGTTTTTTGGTGGCGTTTCGACGGCTATGATCATCTGAAGGTCTTGAGACTATATATAGGACTCATGAGAGCCCTAGGGTAAGGTGATTGGCCGTATATTTGAGAGAGACTCTTGTTTGTGAGGCTAGGGTTCTAGAGAAGAAGAGGATTGGGATCCTACTTTTTGTGCAAAGGGAATTCTGTGTGAATCTCTTGTAGAGCGATCTCGTGTGATCGTTCGGGTGTGTGCCATCTCTGTAATCTATTCATCCTAGTTGAGATTTGGAGCGGTGGAGGACGTAGGCTATTTGTAGCCGAACCTTGTTACATCTTTGTGTTTGCTTTGCTATCTTCTTCTTCCTTCTTCTTTTGTGTTTGATAACCCGCTGCGGTGCTCAAGTGCTTTACCCTTACTGATACCAGGGTAATCTTTTGCCCTTCGTACGGATAAGCGAAGAGGTGATCCTTGAGTCCGGTGTCGAGGGAGCGAGAGAGTTATTCTCTCTTTGTTTTCCGATGTTGGTGGGCAGTGCCGGTGTGAGTGGGTTCCGGTGCGGGTCGCTGCCAACACCTTCCACATGGAGGACGATTGGGATGGGTAAGGAATCCGCTGGGCTATATCACCTGCTACATGATCCGGTTGGCTCGCCTGCTGTTGCAGCCTCTGTGGTTGTTACTTCTCCAGATCTATGGCACTATCGTCTTGGCCACCCTTCTTTATCACGCTTAAAATTAGTAGCACGTTCTGTTTCTAGTATTTTCCTCTCTTCAAATAATCATTGTGTTGTTTGCCCTCTTGCAAAACAACATCGTTTATCCTTTCCACTTAGTTATATCAAATCAAAACATGCATTTGACTTAATTCATGTTGATATTTGGGGATCGTTTTCTACAGTTTCTCATGATGGTTCTTAATATTTTTTAACTATTGTCGATGATTTTACACGTTGCACATGGGTCTATCTCATGCGCACCAAGTATGAAACCCGCTCTCTCATTCGATCTTTTTTTTGCACTTGTCTCTACTCAATTCAATGCAAACATTAAACAAGTGCGCAGTGCTAATGGCTTTGAATTCGACATGCGAGATTTATTTACTGAAAAGGGAGTTATTCATCAACAGAGTTGCGTCAACACACCCCAACAAAATGGAGTTGTTGAATGCAAACACCAACACATACTCAATGTTGCTCGTGCACTCCGTTTCCAAGCTAACCTCCCTCTTCAATTTTGGGAAGATTGTGTACTTACAGCCACGTATCTTATCAATCGCCTCCCAACTCCACTTCTCTCATGCAAGTCTCCTTACGAACTTCTTTTTTTCTTCCAAGCCATCATATTCCCATTTGCGCATTTTTGGATGCTTGTGTTATGTTTCCACTAATGCTACCAATCGTTCCAAGTTTGATGCCCGTGATAGGCATGGTCTTTTCTTAGGTTACCCATATGGTGTCAAAGGTTACAAAATCCTTGACCTTGACACTCTTGCAATCTTTATTTCTCGGGACGTTGTTTTTCATGAAACAATATTTCCCTATCACAATCATTCTCCTGAACCTTCAATTGTGCCTCCTCGCCCCATTCCTGAACACGTGCCAACTTCCTCTTCGCCTCCACCCCACACCACCACTACTCCTTCAACCCTGCTGATGAGAACACAAAAGTGCGATCTACACATCACTTAAATTAGTATTATTGCTAACACATAATGATAGAAGTGCTGTATTAATATTATATTTTTGTAGGGTGCAGGTGATCGGAAATCAAAGTTAAAATGCACATTGGGTTCAAAAAAATGCATCATAGTAGGTGACTAGTCAACCACATGGGGTCAGTCCCAGTTGCACACTAGAAGGAGCATTAGCCGACTAGGTGCAGCCACATCCAACGATCAAGCTCAGCCATCCAGGTTCATCACCCGTGAAGCATCCTTCATGCGTCCCAGCTCCAGCTCCCATCCCGTGTCCGTGCGATGCATTCCTCCCAAGCTTCCATTCATCTGTTGTGCTTCTTCCACGAGTCCAAAGCCACGCGTCCCAGCGTCCGCATGCAGCTCATCAACCCGCGATCCAGTCCCCGACAGCCATTCCAGGCTTCCGAGTCCATTTGTTCAGCCGAGATCCCAGCTCCGTGATCGTGATCCACCCGTGAAGCTTCCATGTCTGCATCCCATGCATCCAAGCATCCAAGACCCGACCATCCCGAGATCCCAGCGTCCGCAACCATCCAGCGCATCTCCCTGTTGGAAACCCGCCCATGCCGCAGAAAATTCAAAAAATTCAGATGCAGCGGAAGAGGCATGTGCGGGATCAACCGTTCATCGTATGAACGTTGTTTAAAAACCGTTCGTAGATAGATAAGGATTAAAAACTTTTAAATAACATTAGAAGATCAGATCTTCACCTTTGTGCGGGTAGATGATCACCGCAAACTGATGATCGTGATTTAGGATGAAGGTTCGCTTGAAGCCGTTCAAGTGCCCGGCCTCTACGGGTATCCACACGAAGCAGAAAACCGATCCAAGTTTTCTATCTCCCCGGGGTGCTAGCTCCCTTGCAGAGATAACTTTGATGGCTGATATCCTCCCTTTCAATCAATCCTTGATTGTGCTTGGGAGGAGGAAGAAGAAGTATGAAGAGAAGAAGAGGAACGAAGCCCTGCAGCCTTCTTTTTCTTCCTTGCGTTGGAACTAAACGGTGGAGGAAGAAGGAGGCCACCAAGATCCTTTTCTTCCCTTTGTTGTTGGTGGCTGAAAAGAGAGGAGAGGAGGGTGGCCACGTGATGGAGAGGAGGAGGGCTTCACTTTTCATTAGGGAACCTCCTTTCAAAGCCTTATAAAGGCATCTAGGGCTCCTATTTGGTTTAGTCCAAATCATGAATCAATTGGGTTCAATCTATGCTAGTCCTAATCCAATTAGAACTTGAATGAACCATGACTCAATTGAACTCTTCAATCCTAATCCAATTAGGAGTCATGTTGATTCATTAGATTAATAATTAATTAGGACTTAAGAAATCCTAATCCAATTAGGACTTGTTTAATTCTAGTCCTAATCCAATTAGGACTCTAATTTGAATTTGAAGTCCTAATCCGATTAGGACTCTAGGAATCCTACTCCAAGTAGGAATCCAAATTTAATTCAAAACTTCTAATCTAATTAGGATTGTAGGAATCCTACTCCAAGTAGGAATCCCAGTCCTACTCCAAATAGGATTCCCAGTCCAAGTAGGAATCCCAGTCCAAGTAGGAATCTCAGTCCAAGTAGGATTTCTAGTCCTAATCCAATTAGGACTCTAGGAATCCTACTCCAAGTAGGACTCTTGTTTTAAGTCCAATTAATTAATTCTCTTTGTTCCTTCTTCAGCTTATTATCAATCGAATTGATTACTTGTGATTCCTAATCACGATTCAACCATCGGATCGGTCAATGCCTCTAGTGTGTGTGACCCCATAGGTTCTACTCTGACTGGTAGTGAGATATATTGTGATCTCTATCACAATATCATTGAAAACTCCTTTCAATAGGTCGGAACGATTCCAACTCTACTCATTAGGGCTTATTGATCATCGAGATAATCCCTATGAGTCCCACCATCCAGCAGTGACACCTAGCAGCATGTAGTGGCTACCCAGCAGAATAGAATGATGAACCTCTAGGTGCAGTTATCATGTGATACAGTCCTTCTATCGTGGATCCCTACAGGACGGAGGTCATGGATAACTCGTCAAACCTCTTCGTCTGTTATATGTCAAGATTTATTTGACTCGAGTTCGATAGTGGAAAACTCTTTCTCCACTTTATATTACTGCCCTGGCCAAGGTCTTAGAACTCAGTCTAACAAATCACATAGGATCACTCCTCTTCTATCAAGGTCGATAGATTCCATGTAAGTGCATACCCTACTCCTACAGTGAACTTACTGCAGCCAATCTACACTACAAGGACCCATATGACTAGAGACCATGTATACGTGTAGTCAAACTACAATAACCTCACTGTGAGTAGCCGAAGCACCGCAGGTCAAAGGACCAGTCATACTACTGCAACATCAAGCAAGTCACTGACGAGTGGATAGACGTCCAAGTAACTTCTTGTCTTGGTCACGCTCAGTACCCTTGTTCTCTAACAAGCACCTGCACTATCACTTCAGTGTCCCTACACTGTGGACTCAAGTCTCGTCCATCCAGAAGGAAAGTGATCTGTGCACTGATCGGATCGATCACCGTCCTCGTGATGATCCATTGATCAGGAGCATTTAGAAATTAATCACCAATGATACATGGCTCAAATTCTCAACTCTTGAGAGTATGCATCATCATCTTATTAATTTCTTGGATGATTCATAGACACATAATTAATATGAATGAAAAGATGCCTTTTATTTATTCAATAATAAATAGTCAAGTACAAAATTATGTCCCTAGAATTAACAATGTGTCAGCCAGATTGGCTTCTAGGGCATACATCTAACAATCTCCCACTTGCACTAAAGCCAATCAGTCATATATCTAAGCCCCATCTTCTCAAGATGGGCTTCAGTCTTTTGCTGACTTAGCTGCTTAGTGAACGGGTCTGCCATGTTATCCGCGGAGTCTACTCTCTGCACCTCTACATATTTCTTCTCAATATAGTCGCGTATGAGGTGAAAGTGCCGCTCTATGTGCTTGGACTTCTGATGAGACCTCGGCTCCATAGCTAGTGCTATGGTGCCAATGTTATCGCAGTAAAGTGTTATGACATCTAATGACATTACACCTAACTCTGCAATGAACTTTTAACTAGAAGGTTTCCACTGCACCCTTAGATACGGCTTAACATTCAGCTTCTAAGGTAGAATCTATAATGATTGGTTGTTTGGAACTCTTCCAACTTACTGAACCACCATTGCACATATCTTGATGTAGACTTTCTATCATCAATATGTGTGCATCCTTCTACCTTCAACTCTGATCTTCTCCCAAAGACCAAGAACATGTCCTTAGTTCTTCTCAAGTACTTAAGACTGTTCTTCACAGCTATCCAGTTCTTTCTGCCTGGATCTGATTGACATATGCTCGTGACATTCACAGCATGTACTATATCAAGTCTTGTACATAGCATGGCATACATGAGGCTCCCTATTGCTGATGCATAGGGGATCTTGCTCATGCATTGAATCTCTTCAGATGTGTTGGGGCACATCTTCTTGGAGAGATTAATTTCATGTCTTAGGGGTAAGAGACCCCTTTTAGAGTTTTCCATGCTGAACCTTTTCAGCACTTCCTCTATGTACATCTTCTGTGATAGGCCAAGCATCCTTTTAGATCTATCTCTATAGACCTTTATTCCCAAAATATGGATGCTTCCCCAAGGTCTTTCATGGAGAACCTTTTTGACAACCTGACCTTGACCGAGGTTAGCATGGGAATATCATTCCCTATCAGGAGGATGTCGTCCACGTACAGTACGAGAAATACAACAGCACTCCCACTAACCCTTTTGTAAACACATGGTTCCTCTTCGTTTTTGATGAAATCAAACGTTTTGATTGCGTCATCGAAACGAGTGTTCCAACTCCGAGATGCTTGCTTTAGTCCATATATGGACTTTTGCAGCTTGCAGACCTTGTGATCTCCATCACTGGAAGTGAAACCCAAAGGCTGTTCCATATAGATGTCTTCATCAAGATATCCATTCAGGAAAGCTGTTTTCACATCCAACTGCCAGATTTCATAATCATGAAATGCTGCAATGGCAAGCAATGTTCGGATGGATTTCAGCATGGCTACAGGTAAAAAGGTCTCCTGATAGTCAATGCCCTCGCGCTGACTATACCCTTTCGCCACAAGCTTTGCCTTATAGGTCTCTACCTCTCCATCCGAACCTATCTTCCTTTTGTAGATCCATTTGCATCCAATAGGTACAATACCTTCTGGTGGATCTACTAAGGTCCAGACTTGATTGGAATGCATGGAGTCTAGCTTTGACTTCATAGCTTCCATCCATTTCTCGGAATCGATATCAAATATCGCCTCGTCGTAGGTTTTGGGATCCTGCGTGTGATCCCTATCTCCCACTAGGAACATTTCCTCGGTATCCTCTTCTAGTATACCTAAGTATCTATCGGGAGGATGGGAGATCCTACTTGATCTGCGAGGTGGTTGAGGGACATCATGTACTGGCTCTGTATTAATGGGTTCGATAGGATCCATGACTCGTTGCTTTTCAGAGACTTTCTCTTCAAGCTCAATTTTCCTCTCACTGCCTCTATCAAAGATAAACTATTTTCATGAAGATAGCATGGCGTCTCACAAACACTTTGTGATCCTTTGGGATGAAAAAATTGTATCCTAATAACTCTTTCAGGATATTCAATAAAACGAGCATTAATTGTCCTATCCTCTAACTTGTCCGCCTGTTGTCGCTTGACGTGGGCCGGACATCCCCAAATCTTGAGATGACCAAGTCTCGGTTTCTTACCATGTCATATCTTATATGGTGTGGTAGGAACGGACTTTAGAGGAAATTCTATTCAATAAGTAAATAGCTAAAAATAGGGCATCTATCTAAAGAAACAAGGGTAAATCAGTGAAGCTCATCATGGATCGGACCATATCCAATAGAGTCCGATTCCTCCTCTCCGACACTCCGTTGAACTGAGGTGTACCAGGAGGAGTCCATTATAAAACTATACCATTCTATAATCACGGAACTCTCCATTAAGATATTTACCTCTTCGATCTGATCGAAGAACCTTAGTGAGTTTTTCTATATGTTTTTCTACTTCATATTTAAACTCTTTGAACCTTTCAAAAGTTTCATATTTGTGTCTCATACACATATCCATACCGTGAGTAATCATCGGTAAAATGAAGTAAAAAATTACAACCCCTAGCCTGCACATCGAATGGGCCACATACATCAGTGTGTACTAGGGTAAGTATTTGAGTGGACCTCCCTGTGTCCTACAAAGGATAATTTGGCCATCTTTCCTTGAAGGCAGAATTCACAAATCAAATATGACTCGAAAGTCAATGAGCCCAAAAGCTCATGTTTCTCCAATTTGTTTATTCTATCTTCTCCTATATGGCTAAGCCTGAGGTGCCTTAAATACTTTAGATTTATCTCATTTTTGGATCTATTAGATCCTATGGTATTCACTATTTGCTCAGATATATTCACAGATACATCCATATGTATGTGATAGAGACTGTCAATCTTAAAACCATGTTGAATCAATTTAATTTTCAAATAAATAAAAATCTTTCTGTGCTAAATAAAATACAGAAATCAAATTTCTGCTAGCAATAGGTAACAGTCCCTAAGTATCCTGAGCATATCTGACATACCTTCTGAAGGTCTGTCACCCTTCATGTTCTTTATGCTTCCCATGTATGTAGGACAGTTCCTCTTCCAATGGCCATCCATGATGCAATGGAAACACTTTTCCTTGCAATTGGCCTTTTTCTTGAAACTTCCTTACTTGGTGTTTTCTTGGTCTTCTGCTTCTTCGCAGGCTTCTTCTTCTTCCAAATAGACTCTCTCTTGAAAGTAGAAACCAACTTGACAGCGAAAACGATGCCCCTTGAACTTCTTCAAGGTCCCTAAGGTAGTTACCAATTTATTTAACAATTCTATTTTAGTGCATACAACCTTGTTCATATGGTAGTTTACTATAAACTATTCATATGAAGTTGGAAGGGATTGCGGGATCAAATCCATTTGCAATTCCTTGTGCATGGTCATGCCAAGCTTCTCAAGCTTCTCTAAGTCCTTTATCATGGTCAAACCATGATCATGGACAGACTGCCCATCGTGCATCTTGGCTTTGAAGAGCCTCTTGGACACTTCAAACCGAGCTGCGTGACTCTGATCACCATACAACTCTTGCAGGTGATTTAATATGTCCCTGGCAGTCTTCATGTTCTCATGCTGGCATTGTAATGCATTGGACATGGATGCCATTGTGCAACACCTAACTTTATTGTCATTTTCGTCCACTTAACAAGCGTCTTACGCTGATCAGTGATCGGACGGATTGGTAACATGGGGATTCCATGGTCTAGCATATACCCGAATTTCTCACAATTCAAAACTATTTTTGAAATTTGCTGAGCCAATCTTTATAATTGGGTTTGGTCAAACGGTTGTTCTATAGGATATGAGATAAGAGTCTAGAAGCTGACTTTATAATCCTCAGAGAGTAAAGATTCTAGTTAGACTTTTGTACTTGATCCTAATCTGTTCTAAGGTCTTTTAGAACAAATGTAACTCCCACTATTTTCTCGAATTCCTCACACTCTCCTGGTAGGAAAACGAAAATCCCACACGACTAGGGTTTCTAGTGGGTACTGCGGTCCCACCGATTTACATGCCACCTCACCTAACAGTTATTGGTGACACATAGATTGATGAATGTACAACTCTTGTACAATGCTTCTCAAGCATGTTGCAGTGTAACTTGGTCTCTAAGCCATGAAAACCTCACCTAACAGTTATTGGTCCCATTTCTTAGTTAAGTCAGACCCACCGTATAACCGTAGGAATAAAGTCGTCATTGGGTCCTCACCTAACAGTTATTGGTGCCCAACCCCACCTTTACCCTACAACATCTAATGTCTATAGAGAGGTCCAGCCCCCCGATGCAACTTGCCCACTGTGTCCAGCCGAGACAAATCAACATCAGAAAGACCTTAGCAGCTCTACTACAGTGGAAGACCTATTGACTTAATATTGGTTAATCAGGTCTTAGTGTTTGCAACTTGAGCTCTTCATAAGAGGTAATCGAACAATTGGCCAGGTAAGCAGGTGGGAGGCTCCCCTTACTCAGAGAGTAAGGTCCTAATTAAGTAACCACCTTTCATGCTTTCCTAGACACCAATTAGATCAATTAATCTAATATGACTTGCTCATGTTGGTTCACTCTCGACTTGATTGAGGAGGTTTTAATTAAGGTCTCAATTGGGTTTGCTACATCACATGTAAACCTATCTACCCGACTCTCATTCACATCACATGCAAACGGCACATTGCAGGCAGTTATAATCGCAGCAATAATTAAAGCTAAACTTTAAATGGGTGATGATCATGGATTCTAATTAGGTCGTATTACAAGCACATGCACGTCAATCGATCAACTGATCTTCAACTCTTGAATTGGTTCCAAGCCTCCTTGACTCGATCCTTGATCAACTCTTGATCCCATCGCCATCAACCACTTGGATCGTCGTTCATCTCATGCCTTGTCTTCAACTTGATCGTTGACGTACATCACATCACAGAAATACAACCAGATGTAAAATAAAAATAATAATAAATTACATCCCCTTTTAGGAGGCACGTAGGCCTCTCAAAACATCAAATAAGATGCATGCAAGCATCTGAAAAATTACATGACATTACAGATCACATCGCATGTCATTACATTTGATACCAAAAGGGTTTGAATCCTATGATCATCACCACATGCAACAATTATAATTTTCAGATCTGAAATCTATTTGATTATCTCATGATATAGGTTGCTGATCATGCTAACCATGATTCTAAACTTTGTAATCCCATTAACAATACAATTAGAATCATCTTTTTATCACATAAAAATCAGCATGCAAAAATCAGCATCCTAGAAAAAATCTGCATGCAGAAAATTTTCAGCATGCATAATCATTTAAATTTCAGATCTAATAAGCCTATGAATAATTAATCCATACCTTAATCTACGATGCCTAGGCTCTGATACCACTGTTGGAAACCCGCCCATGCCGCAGAAAATTCAAAAAATTCAGATGCAGCGGAAGAGGCATGTGCGGGATCAACCGTTCATCGTATGAACGTTGTTTAAAAACCGTTCGTAGATAGATAAGGATTAAAAACTTTTAAATAACATTAGAAGATCAGATCTTCACCTTTGTGCGGGTAGATGATCACCGCAAACTGATGATCGTGGTTTAGGATGAAGGTTCGCTTGAAGCCGTTCAAGTGCCCGGCCTCTACGGGTATCCACACGAAGCAGAAAACCGATCCAAGCTTTCTATCTCCTCGGGGTGCTAGCTCCCTTGCAGAGATAACTTTGATGGCTGATATCCTCCCTTTCAATCAATCCTTGATTGTGCTTGGGAGGAGGAAGAAGAAGTATGAAGAGAAGAAGAGGAACGAAGCCCTGCAGCCTTCTTTTTCTTCCTTGCGTTGGAACTAAACGGTGGAGGAAGAAGGAGGCCACCAAGATCCTTTTCTTCCCTTTGTTGTTGGTGGCTGAAAAGAGAGGAGAGGAGGGTGGCCACGTGATGGAGAGGAGGAGGGCTTCACTTTTCATTAGGGAACCTCCTTTCAAAGCCTTATAAAGGCATCTAGGGCTCCTATTTGGTTTAGTCCAAATCATGAATCAATTGGGTTCAATCTATGCTAGTCCTAATCCAATTAGAACTTGAATGAACCATGACTCAATTGAACTCTTCAATCCTAATCCAATTAGGAGTCATGTTGATTCATTAGATTAATAATTAATTAGGACTTAAGAAATCCTAATCCAATTAGGACTTGTTTAATTCTAGTCCTAATCCAATTAGGACTCTAATTTGAATTTGAAGTCCTAATCCGATTAGGACTCTAGGAATCCTACTCCAAGTAGGAATCCAAATTTAATTCAAAACTTCTAATCTAATTAGGATTGTAGGAATCCTACTCCAAGTAGGAATCCCAGTCCTACTCCAAATAGGATTTCCAGTCCAAGTAGGAATCTCAGTCCAAGTAGGAATCTCAGTCCAAGTAGGATTTCTAGTCCTAATCCAATTAGGACTCTAGGAATCCTACTCCAAGTAGGACTCTTGTTTTAAGTCCAATTAATTAATTCTCTTTGTTCCTTCTTCAGCTTATTATCAATCGAATTGATTATTTGTGATTCCTAATCACGATTCAACCATCGGATCGGTCAATGCCTCTAGTGTGTGACCCCATAGGTTCTACTCTGACTGGTAGTGAGATATATTGTGATCTCTATCACAATATCATTGAAAACTCCTTTCAATAGGTCGGAACGATTCCAACTCTACTCATTAGGGCTTATTGATCATCGAGATAATCCCTATGAGTCCCACCATCCGCAGTGACACCTAGCAGCATGTAGTGGCTACCCAGCAGAATAGAATGATGAACCTCTAGGTGCAGTTATCATGTGATACAGTCCTTCTATCGTGGATCCCTACAGGACGGAGGTCATGGATAACTCGTCAAACCTCTTCGTCTGTTATATGTCAAGATTTATTTGACTCGAGTTCGATAGTGGAAAACTCTTTCTCCACTTTATATTACTGCCCTGGCCAAGGTCTTAGAACTCAGTCTAACAAATCACATAGGATCACTCCTCTTCTATCAAGGTCGATAGATTCCATGTAAGTGCATACCCTACTCCTACAGTGAACTTACTGCAGCCAATCTACACTACAAGGACCCATATGACTAGAGACCATGTATACGTGTAGTCAAACTACAATAACCTCACTGTGAGTAGCCGAAGCACCGCAGGTCAAAGGACCAGTCATACTACTGCAACATCAAGCAAGTCACTGACGAGTGGATAGACGTCCAAGTAACTTCTTGTCTTGGTCACGCTCAGTACCCTTGTTCTCTAACAAGCACCTGCACTATCACTTCAGTGTCCCTACACTGTGGACTCAAGTCTCGTCCATCCAGAAGGAAAGTGATCTATGCACTGATCGGATCGATCACCGTCCTCGTGATGATCCATTGATCAGGAGCATTTAGAAATTAATCACCAATGATACATGGCTCAAATTCTCAACTCTTGAGAGTATGCATCATCATCTTATTAATTTCTTGGACGATTCATAGACACATAATTAATATGAATGAAAAGATGCCTTTTATTTATTCAATAATAAATAGTCAAGTACAAAATTATGTCCCTAGAATTAACAATGTGTTAGCCAGATTGGCTTCTAGGGCATACATCTAACACTCCCGCGTCCCAGTTCACAGCAGAGTCCAGATCTTCCCTTCCGCATCTCGTGGCGATTTCCCAGCTTCCGTGATCCCTGCTACCAGCTCCCATCCGAGTCTGACTCTCCTGCGATCCCTCATCCCGTGTCCACGTAACCTCCCAGCGTTGGATCTTTGCCACGTCTGCAAGCCAACCGTCCGTGATGATCTCGTGCATCAGATCCCCTAGCATCCCGCGAAAGGTTTCCGCGTCCGATTCTCCCGCATCCACAGCCTTATCCGGTCATCTCCACCGCGTGCGAAGAAGGGATCGAAGGCCAGCTTGACACCTCTCTCGGTTGGGGGGAGAGTTGTTATATATATCCCCCATTCGGTGAACCAGGGGGAGGGCCCATTCAAAAAGAGAGTCCCTGTTATTGAAAAGAAAAAAACAGAGAAGGGAAACAGGGGAGGCCCTATTTCCGAAAATAAAAGAAAAAAAAAAGAAGAAAGAAAGAAAATGAAAGGGGGATTAAAGTTTTTAATGGAAGGCTAAAGTCCTAGGAAGGGTGATGGAGGAACCTTTGATGTATTTCTCTTTGAAGTAAATTCTAAACTTTTGCTTTCAATGATTTATATTTATTGATATGTTCTTGATCCATGCTTAGTTATTTCATAGATAGATCTTTAATGGATTATGATTATTGATATATGGATTGCTTTAGTATTTGATTCGTCGTAGACGTAGAAAGCACGATGAATGCTTAAAAATTGAGTTCATATGTTCATGAAACATATACCATGATTAGATCTATCCTACATTTAATCTTTAATCAAGAACCATAGAGTTTATTCCTTGGATGCAATATCATCAAGGGGGATTCCAGATCCCTACCATTTTTATTTCATTGAATTGTGTTTATTATTCTCTGCATTTAATTTCTGAAAATCAAAACATCATTTTAATCCACAAATTTATTTAATTAATTAATCTGAAAATTACGCTAATAATCTATAAATTTCATTCCCTGAGGATTCGACCTCGGACTCCCGAGATTTTACTACTTGTGCGATTCTCCTGCACTTGGGAGAACAATTTTATTTTTGCATCAAGTTTTTGGCGCCGTTGCCGGAAAATGGCTGATTTATTAGTATAATTTTAGATTTAATCAGTATCTTAGTATTTAGTCTTTTTCTTTGAAAAAAAAAATCTTTATTGCTGTTTTTTTATTCCCTGCACAGTCTGCATCAAACTCTGATATCAAAGAAATTAACCGTCTGATTGAACTCAAATTTGGTCGTCAGGTGCAGGACCTATGTTTCGTTCATCTGAACGGTCTGATTGACATTCTGAAACTTTTCAGACTATCAGTTAATACGAAAACTTGCTGCTGTCTGTTTTGAATTTTCTGCATTTAATTATTTTAGATCAGAATTTTATTGTTATCATATCTCATTAACCCTTGTTGCTAATTGAAAATTTAAAAAAAAAATAAAAAAAAATAAATAATTTGCTTGATCACCTATTCAATGAAATTTAATGTCATGTCATAAAATATTAAAAAAAAAAAATCTCTTGATTGTTGCATATAGTATATGGCATCAGCATAAAATACTCTAAGGGATGAACCCATTTAAAAAGATAAGGTCGGGATTTCACCACTCGTCCTTAGCCCAAAAATCACCCCATTGCATAAATATCCTAAACTTAACTAAAATCAACTAGACGTTGGCCCCTAAGGACATTCGAGCTCAATAGGATGAAGACCACCGAAAGTTGCACCAATTTCGCTCTGTGGCTTAGTTGATGTCTAGGCAAGCTTTGTCCCTATAAGGGAGACAGTTCATCTGTTCGAGGCAAGTGGGTTTTAAGTGGGACCTTTGCGAATGCATCGTGACCCCTCCACTTACCTGGGAGCTTACCTGGTCAACTCGGTTCATTAGACCGGATTGGAGGCTTAGGTGCCCTCTTCAAACCAGTTAGGAGCTGTCTAGAAATTTAAGAAAAATATTAGAAATTGAGGTGTAATGTTTAGTTGCATGTTTGATTGTGAATAGATTTTTATCTTAGGGTGTAGTTTTAGGGTATCTTTAGTTGGTACTTATATTTATATTTATTTAAAAAAAACATTAAAAAAAAATTTAATTAAATTTTGTATGCTAGGTTGGGATAGGGACGACACCGGTCGATTAAGTCGTACAACTTTAGATCATCCCTTAGGACACATCCTTGAAATTCCTTCGCAGTATCTCACACCTTGTGAGATGGCAAATTTTTCTGATGATGTAGGAAGTCACCATGGTGATGAAGGTAGACCCCCAGTTATGACACTTCGACAATATTTACATCCCACTAGGACTAGTCAACCTTCATGCATGATTATTCCTGAAAATGTAGGACACTTTGAAATCAAACCAGGAGTAATTCAATTGCTGCCAAAGTATCATGGAATGGAATCCGAGAACCCTTATCTTCATCTTAAGGATTTTGAGGAAATTAGTATCACATTTAGAGTTCCAAATGTATCGGAAGATGTCCTTAAATTGACCTTGTTTCCTTTTTCTTTAAAGGATAAAGCCAAAACATGGCTGAACTCCTTGAGACCTAGATCGCTAGGAACATGGCATGATATGCAAAGAGAATTCTTGAAAAAATTCTTTCCCGCACAAAGGACTAACTTTTTGAAAAGGCACATTAGTAATTTCCAGCAAAAAGACCATGAAACATTTTATGAATGCTGGGAGAGATTTAAAGATTTGCTTCTCTCTTGTCCTCATCACGGGTTTGAAACATGGAGAACCATTAGTTTCTTTTACGAAGGGTTGTCTCCACAATTAAAACAATTTATAGAGACTATGTGTAATGGACTATTTTTGGAAAAGCAACCCGATGAGGCATGGGACTATTTAGACTCTCTCGCAGAGACTGCACAATTATGGGATACAGGGGATAGAGTGAATAAACCTTTGCCTAAGACTACTAGCATTCCACACGGGGGCCTTTACAACCTTAATACTCAGGATGATATTCAAGCTAAAATGGCAGCCCTTACTCGGAAGGTAGAGGAAATTGAACTTAGAAGGATTGAACCCGTCAAGACCGTAGAACATAACAGCGAGTGTTGTAGGATTTGCGAGATGCCTGGCCATCTCATCACTGATTGCCCCACAATACCCGCATTCAAGGAAGTCTTGCACGATCAGGCCAATGTTATGAATACTTATCAAAAATCTTTCAACAATCCTTTTTCGGGTACTTACAACCCTGGATGGAAGAACCATCCAAATTTCAGGTAGAGGAATGACCAACCTCAACAAGTATATAACTCAACTCCTCCACCTCTACAACCTCATTATGCACACCCACCCCCTCAAAAATCCAGTCTCGAAGAAACTTTGCAATCTTTCATGCAAGATCAAGCCAAAATCAATGATGAATTAAGAAATCAACTGACAACGCTGACCACTGTTTTAAGTACTCAAGAGAAAGGTAAGCTACCAGCTCAACCACAACCTAATCCTCAAGTCTATGGTGGTAGTAATGCATCATCTTCAACTTCGCATAAAGAGCAAGCAAAGAGTATAATAACTTTGCGAAGTGGAAAGGTTATTGACCGACCAGTCCCAGAACAAACACAAGTCATACCTGATTCTGACCCTCCCAAGACAAAAGAAAAGGATAATGAAGAAACTGAAGCACCAACATCTACTGAAAAAATTGAATGTCCTTTTCCTGCACCATTTCCACAAAGATTAAAGCCCTTGCAAAAGCTTGAACCAAACTCTGAAATTCTTGAGCTTTTTAAGCAAGTAAAAATCAATGTACCTCTTCTTGATGCAATAAAACAAGTGCCTTCCTATGCAAAATTTTTAAAAGATTTGTGCACTGTCAAGCGTCGTTTAAATGTCAAGAAGAAGGCATTTCTGGCTGAAAATGTGAGTGCAATTTTACAGTATAACATTCTTCCTAAATATAAGGATCCAGGTTGCCCAACTATCTCGTGCATCATTGGCAATTTTAGGATTGAGCGAGCATTACTAGATTTAGGAGCGAGTGTGAACTTGTTGCCATATACGGTATATGAGCAACTCGGTTTGGGTGAGTTGAAGCCAACAACTGTGACCTTACAATTAGCTGACGGGTCAGTAAAGGTTCCTAGAGGGATTATCGAAGATGTGTTGGTCCAAGTAGACAAGTTCTATTTTCCTATTGATTTTATCGTACTGAACACACATCCGGCTTCCAATTCACCATCTCAGATTCCGGTCATCTTAGGACGTCCATTCCTTGCAACTTCTAATGCATTGATCAATTGTAGGAATGGTGTCATGAAGCTTTCTTTTGGAAATATGACCTTGGAACTGAACGTCTTTAGTATAGGTAAACAACCCAGTGATCATGAAGAAAGTAAAGAAGTTGAATGCGTTGAAACCATTGCGGAAGAATATTTGTTAAAAGAAACATTTACTAAATCGGCCGACAATGGTTTAATAGATTGGTGTTCTGAAGGTACTGCTAATGATGTGGTCCCACCTGGTTTAGATAATTCGGATGTTATGATGGTCAATGGGTGGAGACCGAGAATAGAGGAATTTGAACATTTGCCATCTCGAGGAACAAAGATAGTACCATCCCATGAACAAGCACCTAAGCTCGAGTTGAAACCTTTACCGAAGGAACTCAAGTATGCCTTTCTTGGATCCGATGACACTTTTCCTATAATCATCTCATCTGATCTTGATCATGCCCAAGAAAGAAAATTACTTGGTGTTCTAAAGAATCATAGAGGAGCTTTAGGGTGGTCTATTGCAGACTTGAAGGGGATTAGCCCTTTAATTTGCACGCACCGGATATATTTGGAGGAGAATGCCAAAACCACAAGGCAAATGCAACGCAGGTTGAATCCTACGATGAGAGATGTGGTTAAAGCAGAAGTCCTCAAGTTGCTTGACGTGGGTATTATTTACCCAATTTTCGATAGCAAGTGGGTAAGTCCTACTCAAGTCGTGCCCAAAAAAACAGGTCTGACGGTAGTCAAAAATGAACAGGGTGAGTTAGTCCCGACTCGTGTCCCCACGAGTTGGCGCATGTGTGTTGACTATCGAAAATTGAATTTGGTCACTAGGAAAGATCACTTTCCCTTACCCTTCCTAGACCAAGTTTTGGAAAGAGTTGCAGGACATAATTTTTATTGTTTTCTCGATGGCTATTCCGGATACTACCAAATCGAGATTTCACCAGAAGATCAAGAGAAGACTACTTTCACTTGTCCTTTTGGTACATTCGCTTTCCGTCGGATGCCGTTCGGGTTATGTAATGCACCTGCAACATTTCAAAGATGCATGCTCAGTATTTTTGAAGACATGAACGAGAAGTTTTTGGAAGTGTTCATGGATGATTTTTCTGTTTTTGGCGATTCTTTTGATGATTGTTTACTACATTTACAAGCTGTCTTAGCTCGGTGTATAGAAAAGAACCTGATACTGAATTGGGAGAAATGCCACTTCATGGTGCCAAAGGGAATTGTCCTAGGACATATTGTTTCATCGAAGGGCATGGAAGTTGATAGAGCTAAGATTGACTTAATCGCCAAGCTACCTGCACCCAAGACGGTTAGAGATGTTAGATCATTTTTGGGTCATGCCAGATTTTATAGGAGGTTCATCAAGGACTTTAGTGTCATAGCCCGACTATTATGTAACCTCCTATCCCTTGATACACCGTTCAATTGGACTGAAACCTGTCAAGAGGCATTCGAAAAGTTGAAGTCTATGCTTAGCACTGCACCCATCGTGCGACCACTCGATTGGTCATTACCTTTTGAGATCATGTGCGATGCTAGTGACTATGCGATAGGAGCTGTCCTAGGACAACGCAAGGATAATAAGCCATATGTCATTTACTATGCAAGCAAAACTTTAAATGATGCTCAAATGAATTACACCACCACCGAAAAAGAATTGCTTGCAGTAGTATTTGCATTAGACAAATTTCGCTCTTATATCCTTGGTGCTCCTATTGTTATCTTTACGGATCATGCAGCGCTAAAATATTTACTGGATAAGAAAGAGGCTAAACCACGCTTAATACGATGGATACTTTTACTCCAAGAATTTGACATCACTATCAAAGATAAAAAGGGAGTAGAGAATGTGGTTGCTGACCATTTATCACGGCTAGTTTTTAATGATTCGGTGCCACAGTTGCCCATCAAGGACTCGTTCCCTGAAGAGCAATTGTTTGCACTTTCTACTATGCCATGGTTTGCTGATATTGTAAACTTTCTTGTCACGAACCGGATGCCGGAGCATTGGGGATCGAATGATAAGAATAATTTCTTGCGTGAAGTAAGAAATTATTATTATGATGCTCCTTATTTGTTCAAGTATTGCAATGATCAAATCTTTAGAAGATGCATTCCGGAACATGAGATACAAAGTGTACTCTCTTTTTGTCATGCCAGTGCTTGTGGAGGACACTTTGCATCTAGGAAAATGGCAGCTAAGGTGTTGCAATGTGGTTTTTATTGGCCTACACTATTTAAAGATGCCCACGAGTTCTGTAGGACATGTGACCCATGTCAGCATGTTGGAAGTCTAACTCGTAGGCAAATGATGCCTCTTCAGCCCATTACTGCTATTGAAATTTTTGACATGTGGGGTATTGATTTCATGGGTCCATTTCCACCATCTTTTGGCCATGAGTATATTTTAGTTGGTGTTGAGTATGTGTCAAAATGGGTAGAAGCTGTTGCCTGTAGAACTAATGATCACAAACCTGTTTTGAAATTCCTAAAAGAAAATATTTTTTCACGATTTGGGATGCCCAAGGTTATAATTAGTGATGGGGGAAAACATTTCTGTAATAAGCCTTTTGAGATCCTATTGCGAAAGTACGGTATCACTCATAGAATTGCAACTCCTTATCACCCGCAGACTAGTGGCCAAGTAGAGTTAGCCAATCGGGAAATTAAACGAATTTTAGAGAAAACGGTGAATCCATCACGCAAAGACTGGCCTTTAAAACTTTCTGACGCATTGTGGGCTTACCGTACTGCTTATAAAACTATTCTTGGTATGTCCCCGTATCGGCTAGTCTATGGAAAAGCATGTCATCTACCTGTTGAATTAGAGCATAAATCATATTGAGCCATTAGAAAATTGAACTTTGAATTGTCAGATGCTGGTTTAATTCGAAAATTACAATTAAGTGACTTGAATGAAATTCGTCGGGATGCGTATGACAATGCTAGACTTTGTAAAGAACGAATGAAAATTAGGCATGATAAATCAATTCTAAGAAAATCTTTTGAACCTGCACAAAAAGTTATTTTGTATGACTCTCGCTTACATCTGTTTCCTGGAAAGTTACGATCAAGATGGACAGGTCCTTTCATTGTAAAAACTGTTTTTCCACACGGGGCAGTTGAAATTGAGAATCCACAGGATGGTCAAATTTTTAAGGTAAATGGACACAGATTAAAATCTTTTCTTGAGAATTTTGCAGATGAAGAGGACTCCTTTCCCTTGGAGGAGCCTTCTTATGACTGAGCATGACGGCCAAGGTATGTGTATATTAGTTAGAATTATTTTTTTTTCTTTTATTTTTTTTCTTATTTTGTAGGTCTTCTTTTCTGGAAATCAACAGCTCAAGGTATTCTTCTTCTCTCTAATATTCTTTTCTCTATTGTTTCTCACATATAGCTTTCTTGCATCTTTTACATTGAGGACAATGCAATATTTAAGTTGGGGGGAGGGAAATATTTTGGAAAAAAAAAAAAAGGTTTTTGCATTTGATTTATTCCATTACTTTCTTTTCTGAGCAAATGCACATGTATTTTCATATTGAGTTTGTGCAACTATTAATGCAAGGAATACATGCATACTATGACTGATCAGTGACCTATTATTAGATCCCCACACGTGTACTTAATGATAATAGGAAAGCCTCAGGAGTTCACATTTGTTAACTGCATTTTTGTTAGCCTTATCCGTAAAAGAAGTATGAGTATCCTTGTTCGTACCATAAGGTTCAGGATTTGGTTTTCACATAAAGATAGAGGTTGAATATCCCAGTTAGATTACTTAGGTGCCTTATGATCCGACCTTGGTTGACCTATAGTCACGATGCAGTCACATATATAATAAAAAAATATATATATGGTTCAGTCTATCTTCTCTTTTCTTGCACAAAAAAAAAAATAAAAAAACAAAAAAAAATCCTCATGATGACAAGTCTGTCCTCGTGGCGTAGTCTGATTCGAGTAATTAAGCCCGAGGGGTGTTTCACCTAATGTCTTGAGCCAACTGGATCGGGGGTCATTGGCTGAAAGCTCGCTACACGGATCTTACTAGAGCCTAATGGGGTTGGACTATTGTAATCGTCATATGTGTTTTAAAAATAAAAATAACAATAAGCATGAATAAGGTTGGTTGGACTGAACCTAGTGACATGTGTGTAATGGTTGGTTTGACTCCATTGTATTGGACCTCTGTGTATCCGGGTTGTTTAGTTGGGATTGATAGCTCTTTCTTTATATGCGAACCATTCTTGACAAATTTAGACAACAAGTGATATTCTGAAAATTTGATGGATCAGGTTCTAATAAAGTGTAGAAAACATTTGTGGACTTGAGTAGTGCACCTAAAACTCAGGCGGTGCTCCGTTATGGTGGAGGTATTAGTACTCTGAGAAAGTCATATGATTTGATGCACACTACACTTTTATATTCCTTGCTTTGACAGTTGCCATACTTGAAAATATTTGTCAATTAATTACATGTGTATTAGCTTAGGGTTTATTTTTATTAGAATCTCATGTCATATAATTCATGATGTTTGTGGGTAACATCCCTGAAAACCCTCACGAGACAACACTCGTCCACTAGGGTAACCTAGGGGTTTAACGGCTTGTTGCACGTGCTAAGTGCAATCGTGATTCCTACGAAAGTGAGTACTTATCTTAATTTTATGCAATTAGTTCTAATAAAACATCAAAGGACCAACCAACACTTTTTGTACTCTCATTTTATCAATTGCTTGTTAATTGCTAGAGACTAGCAATAAGCTAGTTGGGGGGTGTGATGAGAGCACAAAAGTGCGATCTACACATCACTTAAATTAGTATTATTGCTAACACATAATGATAGAAGTGCTGTATTAATATTATATTTTTGTAGGGTGCAGGTGATCGGAAATCAAAGTTAAAATGCACATTGGGTTCAAAAAGATGCATCATAGTAGGTGACTAGTCAACCACATGGGGTCAGTCCCAGTTGCACACTAGAAGGAGCATTAGCCGACTAGGTGCAGCCACATCCAACGATCAAGCTCAGCCATCCAGGTTCATCACCCGTGAAGCATCCTTCATGCGTCCCAGCTCCAGCTCCCATCCCGTGTCCGTGCGATGCATTCCTCCCAAGCTTCCATTCATCTGTTGTGCTTCTTCCACGAGTCCAAAGCCACGCGTCCCAGCGTCCGCATGCAGCTCATCAACCCGCGATCCAGTCCCCGTCAGCCATTCCAGGCTTCCGAGTCCATTTGTTCAGCCGAGATCCCAGCTCCGTGATCGTGATCCGCCCGTGAAGCTTCCATGTCTGCATCCCATGCATCCAAGCATCCAAGACCCGACCATCCCGAGATCCCAGCGTCCGCAACCATCCAGCGCATCTCCCGTGTCCCAGTTCACAGCAGAGTCCAGATCTTCCCTTCCGCATCTCGTGGCGATTTCCCAGCTTCCGTGATCCCTGCTACCAGCTCCCATCCGAGTCTGACTCTCCTGCGATCCCTCATCCCGTGTCCACGTAACCTCCCAGCGTCGGATCTTTGCCGCGTCTGCAAGCCAACCGTCCGTGATGATCTCGTGCATCAGATCCCCTAGCATCCCGCGAAAGGTTTCCGCGTCCGATTCTCCCGCATCCACAGCCTTATCCGGTCATCTCCACCGCGTGCAAAGAAGGGATCGAAGGCCAGCTTGACACCTCTCTCGGTTGGGGGGAGAGTTGTTATATATATCCCCCATTCGGTGAACCAGGGGGAGGGCCCATTCAAAAAGAGAGTCCCTGTTATTGAAAAGAAAAAAACAGAGAAGGGAAACAGGGGAGGCCCTGTTTCCGAAAATAAAAGAAAAAAAAAAGAAGAAAGAAAGAAAATGAAAGGGGGATTAAAGTTTTTAATGGAAGGCTAAAGTCCTAGGAAGGGTGATGGAGGAACCTTTGATGTATTTCTCTTTGAAGTAAATTCTAAACTTTTGCTTTCAATGATTTATATTTATTGATATGTTCTTGATCCATGCTTAGTTATTTCATAGATAGATCTTTAATGGATTATGATTATTGATATATGGATTGCTTTAGTATTTGATTCGTCGTAGACGTAGAAAGCACGATGAATGCTTAGAAATTGAGTTCATATGTTCATGAAACATATACCATGATTAGATCTATCCTACATTTAATCTTTAATCAAGAACCATAGAGTTTATTCCTTGGATGCAATATCATCAAGGGGGATTCCAGATCCCTACCATTTTTATTTCATTGAATTGTGTTTATTATTCTCTGCATTTAATTTCTGAAAATCAAAACATCATTTTAATCCACAAATTTATTTAATTAATTAATCTAAAAATTATGCTAATAATCTATAAATTTCGTTCCCTGAGGATTCGACCTCGGACTCCCGAGATTTTACTACTTGTGCGATTCTCCTGCACTTGGGAGAACAATTTTATTTTTGCATCACCTGCCATTGAACCTTTCCAACCCAAGGCGATCTTCACGGCCACGGCAACAGCCAGGATACTTGCAGGACTATCATTGCCATCCAGCGTCATCTGCTCATTCTTCCCAATCATCCACCACGATGCGGTCTCCAGCAGTCAGGTACTCCTCATGATCTTTCTTTATCGCTCTCTTATGATCGTTTGTCTCCCACTCACCGTGCTTTTGCTTTAGCTATATCTTCCAATATCGAACCTCGCACCTTTCAGCAGGCTGTTAAACATGCTCACTGGCGTGATGCCATGGCTACTAAGATTCGAGCACTTGAGGAGAACAATACTTGGACAATCACTACTCTTCCCCCTAACAAGCATCCAGTCGGCTGCAAGTGGATTTATAAAATCAAGTACAAATTTGACGGCATTATCGAGCATTACAAAGCTCCTTAGTGGCCAAAGGTTATACTCAACGAGAAGGTTTTGACTACCACGACACATTTTCTCCTGTAGCCAAATTAACTACTGTCCGGTGTCTTCTAGCCATAGCAGCTATCAAGAATTGGGAGTTGCACCAACTTGATGTCACCAACGCCTTCCTTCATGGTGACCTCCATGAGGAAGTATATATGTCCCTTCCACCAGGTTTCTCTAGTCAGGGGGAGGATCAGGTGTGTCGGCTCAACAAATCCCTTTATGGCTTGAAACAAGCCTCTTGGCAGTGGTTCTTTAAGTTCTCCAGCACTCTTCAAGAGCATGGCTTTATACAAGCCTCATGTGATCATTCCCTTTTTACACAGGCACACGGTACTTCTTTTACAACTCTTCTTGTTTATGTCGATGATATTATCATCGCTGGCAATGATAATGCTTCTATTGCTGACCTCAAAGCCTTTATTTATAGTCATTTTAAGACTAAAGATCTGGGTCCTCTCAAATATTTCTTGGGTTTAGAAGTAGCTCGTACTTCCAAAGGAATTTCTTTATGCCAGCGCAAGTATGCTTTGGAAATTGTTGCAAATTGTGGTCTTCTTGGCTCCAAACCTGTCACTTTTTCCATGGTTCAAAATTTGAAGCTCACCAAGATAGATGGCCCCTCTCTAGGTAATCCCACAAGTTATCGCCGACTAGTTGGTCGTTTACTGTATCTCACGATTACCCGCCCGGACCTATCCTATGCTATTCAGATTCTCAGTCAATTTATGGATAGCCCTCGTCAACCTCACATGGATGCAGCTACATGGGTTATTCGTTTTATCAAAGGGACCCCCAGGTCAAGGAATATTTTTTCCTTCATCTTCTCCTCTACATTTGAAGGCTTTTTGTGACTCAGATTGGGCTGGTTGTCATGATACTCGCCGGTCTATCACCGGGTACTGCATTTTCCTTGGTGATTCTCCTATTTCTTGGAAATCAAAGAAATAAAGTACTGTCTCTCGTTCTTTGGCAGAAGCTGAGTATCGCGTAATGGCTTTCACTTGTTGCGAACTTACTTGTTTGTTAACTGTTCTACAAACCTTCTAGATCCAACATCCCCAACCTGCTCTCTTATTTTGTGACAACCAAGCTGCCTTGCACATTGCTGCGAATCCCGTCTTCCACGAATGAACTAAACATATAGAAATTGACTGTCATGTCATTTGCGAAAAATTGCAAGCTGGTATCGTTCCCACTCTTCATGTTTCTTCTCAGCATCAGATTGGTGTTCTTTTCACAAAAGCATTAGGTTCTGATCAGTTTAATTTTCTCATCCACAAGCTGGGTGTGCATAACATACACTCTCCACGTTGAGAGGGAGTCTTAAAGTATGACAGGCTAGCAGAGCAACGGCTAACTATTCTTAATGTATGACAGGCTAGCAGAGCAACAACTAGCTATTCTAGCAGGAAGCAACGACTAGCTATTCCAACAGCTAGCTATATCTCCCATTTACTTCTTTCTTTCTTTTGTTTCTTTCTTTCTTTAGCCCTTAATTGTAGCCATTGATTATTTCAAACTCTTGTATATATTGAACAAAGCATGTATCAATATAATGAAAGAATACAGAGCATCTTTCCTCCAATCTTAGTTTTCTTCACATTTGTCATTATGTAGTTTTCACATATTGCAAAAAAAACCAACTTGGACCTGAATTTTTTTGGGTAGGATCGGGTTATACATGGATCCGATCCAACCTTAATAATCCGTTGGGTCAGAAATTTAACCGTGTATACTCGATCTGATTTTTTATTGGGTTGGGTCTGGATCCAACATTAGAATCCAAACAAAAAATTAGGTTGAATTAGGATTATTAATGATCTGGTCTGACCAACCTATATATACCCCTACTTGCAAGCACCAAACTAGTGGCTATCTATGGACCGAAAGCGCAGACTTTGAGCATGTTTTGCTCAGTGGTAAACCGGGAACCAAAAATCTATTCAAGGTTTCACTTGGTTTAAGTTCCGGGGCGTGCTGCTTTTTTGTTATTAAATAAAAACACCAAATGTCCAAAAGAGGCTGTTAGACGACAAGAACAAACTCCTCCTATCATCAATGATAAGGCTCCGAGGTCACATGCTTCTTTGATGGTTTTCCAAACTTGTAACGATGGTTTTCCAAACTTGTAACGATGGTTAGCACGACAACGCAGCACACATGTCTCTCGCTGATACCGCCAGCGTCGAACACGCCGGACACTGAATTAATCGGCACCCGCTTCCGCACCACGTAACTATATCCCGAATTTTGCGGGGCCCACACGCAGTCATGAGGCTTGCCAGCTGGGTCGAAAAATCAAAACTCGGTTCATTTAATTCCCCCAGATCTCGCCCGCTCTCCGCCTTCCTCGATTTTCCCATCGAAGGACCGTTTCGCCTCGCTCTCGGCTCTCTCTCGCTCTTTTACTCTCTCTTCATTTATTTCTCTCTCTAAAAATTTCGCGACGAGCCGCCAAGGCGGTAGCTCAGTTGGAACGGAGCTCTGTTTCTAACCAAGCGGTTCCAGGTTCGAAACGCGCGCGCGTCGATTAATTATGGGGAGCGGATGCCCCTAGCCTGAACGCGGGGTCTAGAAACGCTACTGGTCGGCTGACTGCTTTGGTGGTGCCAGGTGTGACGTACTCACACGTGGTGCTCGAGCCAGAGCCCGTTGGGGTATCTGAGCCGGGTCCACGGGTGGGGAGGGTATGAGTAATATATGGCTGGGGTCTGGTGAGCTGGGCCTATACCAAACAGCCATTCTGCCCGAATCGAACATAGTCCTGGCGGGGGCGGGGCCCGGTTTCGGGGTTGCTACGCGGGTAGGGCTTGTCCCTTCCCCCCTACCTCCTTTTTTTTTCAGCAAAAAAAAAAAAAAAAAAAAAAAAAAAAAAAAAAAAAAAAAATTTCACGACGAGACCGAGACGGTGTGAGAGGGGGGCGGGACCGGGTGGGGGTGGAGATACAGACAGAGACAGAGAGATAGGGAGCGGAGATTCCTATTTAAACCCCTTCCCTTCTTCCCCTCGGCCTGATCTAGTCGGTTTCGCCGAGGCTCCCCTGCCCTAGATTTGATCGAGGAGAGGGGAAGAGGGGGTGGATTTGATCGGTTCCTGTTCCTCTTGAGGTCAGTTTCGCGTTCGATCTCGATCCCTCGGGTTTTCGATTTGGGCCCACTCCGGCCGCCTGCGATCCTCCTATTTTGTTTGGAAATCTCTATCAAAATTCGTTTTTTACTTTCCTTTTTTGGATTCGGAGTTCTGGCTTGGGATTCCTAGGTTGTTCGATTCTTTGCTGATTCGTGTGATTCTCTTTGGATTTCTAATTCATTGTTTCGGTTCTTCATTCCATCATCTTTGGAGCTAAAGGGACGATTTTTATCTCCTGTATTGATTGTCCCGTTGGCTTGGAGCTGTTGTTGATCGTTCCATTTGGCGACTGGGCATTTGTTATCCACAATTGGCGACCCGGCTTGGGATTGAGGGTAAATTGAAGGCGATCGGAGGACAACTAGGGATTTAAGGGCTGGAATCGGGTGTACGTGGAGGCAGATGAAGCCGATATTGAACAGCAAATTGGCTGACGAGGAGTCAGATTACTTCCCTGCGACACCGAGGAAGGGCTGGTCGATTGGTCTGATGAAGTTTGTCTCCATTCTGGTTGTTTTCATGGCGGGTGCGGTGTTGGGCCTGTCGGTGAGCGCCCATTTCAACAAGTACTTCACTTCGCAGGCCGATCTCTTCTTTCCGACGAACATGTTCGCGGCGAACTGTGACAAGAATTGCTTGAGCATCAAGAGTTTCGTGAAACCGACGCATTTGATGCATAGCATGACCGATGATGAGCTCTTCTGGAGGGCGACGATGGTGCCCAAGATGGAGGATTACCCCTTCGAGAGGGTGCCCAAGGTGGCCTTCATGTTCATGACACGAGGTCCTCTGCCGTTTGTGCCCCTGTGGGACAAGTTCTTCAAAGGCCATAAAGGGCTGTACTCGGTTTATGTACATGCACTTCCCGACTACAAGCTCAATGTCTCCGAGGATTCTGCCTTCTATGGCCGCCAAATCCCCAGCGGGGTAAGATGATAATTTGGTTTTCTTCTATATTTCTGAATTGTCGACCATTTCTCTTGAATACTTACTTAGATGACAACATTGCCATGGTTTATGATTTAATGGCGCTGTTGGGAAATAGAATCTCTGTCTTTTCTTCAAAGTTCACTAGTTGCAAGTGATTTGTTGTAATGCATGTAGTTTCATTTTCTTTTGTGATCAAATAGTACCTCATAATGCAATAATTATATACTTTGAATTCTGCTTTTTGAAACTTAAAACAGATTAATATTATTTCTTATATTGAATTACTTTATATCCAATAGTGAATAGGTACTTGCCGTTGTAAATGTGGACATTATAATACAATTTATATGTGTGGAGCCAATAAAATTCCTGTAATGAATGATGTTTTGAAGAAGGTTATTATTAGCATTCAGGGTCATCTGCATTAGAAGGATTCGAGCAGGCAAGATAGTTAGCATTTTTTCTTTTTTAAAGAAAAAACAAGTGTCTCTTGGAATGCTAGTATTACACAAGTGCAATTTAAAATGTATGATCCACATGAACTTATTCTAACTACAGTTGCAGACAGGCCTTGTTCTTCGTATGATAATGAAAGTGAAGTTCCAAAGTGTTCCAGATACATCATCACTATAATAATTGGCAAGAGGTTGTGAAATGCCAGCATAAAATAAATCGATCAAAATAGCAAACTATCATAACTATATGAAAAAACGACAACGTGGTTAGATAGAAAAAGGGGCCCAATAATGATGCAAATCATTATGTACATTATTTTTCAAAGTCTTTGTGATTGATTTCAGATAATTTTGAATGAAAGCCTGTTGCTTGCATTTGATCTAACTAGCCTTATTCTTTCTTTCTGCTATGCAGGAGGTTTCATGGGGCTCAGTTTCACTAGTAGATGCAGAGAAGCGTCTCTTGGCCAATGCTCTCCTGGATTTCTCCAATGAGCGGTTTGTTTTGCTCTCTGAGAGTTGCATTCCAGTATACAATTTCCCCACTGTTTATGAGTACCTCATAAACTCGGAGCACAGCTTCGTTGAATCCTATGATGAGGATTCCCCACAGGGCCGTGGCCGTTACAGCCGGTACATGGCCCCTCATATCAAACTCTATCAATGGAGAAAAGGGTCTGAGTGGTTCGAACTCAACCGTGAATTGGCTGTGACCGTAGTTGCAGACTATAAGTACTATACCCTCTTCAGGAAATACTGTAGGCCCTCTTGCTATCCTGATGAGCACTACATCCCGACTTACCTGAACATGTTCCATGGGTCTCTGAATGCGAACCGGAGCGTGACTTGGGTTGACTGGTCAAGGGGAGGGCCTCACCCGGCAAGATATGGTGCTCCAACCATTACAGCGGAGTTCATTCAGGCAATAAGAAATAATGGGACCTTCTGTATGTATAACTCGAGGCCGACTTCAATCTGCTTCCTCTTTGCAAGGAAGTTTGCTCCAAATGCACTGGAATCCCTACTCAACCTCACTTCATCAGTAATGGGTTTCTGACTTCCTTTGTTCGGCACTCTGATTTATTGCCTTCGGGAGACGCTTCATCCACTTCTGACTGATCAGGGTCGAATCATTCTGATACTACCCCTGTGGCATCCTTGCTGCCTCTGTATTTGAATTAGAGGATGAGTCTTGGATCATTTTTTCTGGTGGATGGTGTAGCACAGTAGCAGATTAGGTGGCAGGCAGTCCCGAAGCTGCTTAATGGAGGATGAGAAGGTCTCAGACATGGAACTTCAGTTTCCTATTCAATATCCTCATTTATTTTTGGTTTTGTACCCGAGGTCTTCTAATGCATTTGTTCAGATACTAATCTGTGAGCACGAACTCGATCATTCATTGTCTCATTATTTTACAATGCCGGTGGGTGTCGATCTCTTCGATGTTGGTAACAGGTTAAATATTTGTTTCATGCCTTGGAAGAGGTTGGCAGTGCTTGTCATATACTACCAACTCTCGGATAATGATTGAAGAGAGAACACAAGGTGGAACATGATTTCACAAAACTCGCGATAGTTTTTTTTATATAATTTATTAATTAGGACTTCAAGTATCATCGAGCATGTGCATGGTGATTTCAGTTTATTTAATCTGAAACCAGGTTTTGTTGTTATGCAAAGGAAAGGATTTTTTCAATTAGGAATTGGATAATATTAAAATGTATATATTCAGGTATCTTTCAACAGTGCTTGGCGGCAATGTTCATGAAACCCGAATGCAGTGTTTTCAGCTTGACCATAGGATGTGGACTGTTTCCAAGCTGTTATGGAAAAACAAATATTAAAATGCTCACTTCATCGATTAATATACATCAACATCGATTGCCAGGTGAGGAGGGCAAGGAATGACCAACCTCCTAAACGTCCACCCCGGAAACAGCTTAGAGTACCAAAAAAAAAAAATATTATGGCGGAACTGGAAACCAGGTCCATTGTTTGCTTGCCATTTTCTATCCTTTTATATTTAATCCTTATATAAATAGTACTTTATTAATTTCTGTACATAATTTGCATTTGTATAAAGTTATTTCTGTCTCTGCATGTAAGTTTATCAATTCTATGTACGGTCAGACGTGTATAAAATAAGAAATTAAATATAAAATGATCATCGAAATCATGACGTAGGAATAAAATTTTTGATCAACAGGGATTAAAAACATAGCAGTAAATCCAAGAGATGGACCTCAAGCAACCAGGTCAAGTCACCACCAAGTACCATCAAACTCGATTCCATGGCTTAGTCTAACCTGTACACACGGAAATCAGACCGGTCATTTTGCACAGACGGCAGCAACGGCATTTCACTAATTTAGGTACATCAGATTATATGATTAAAATTTTGTGCGGTTTGTCAGATTTTCGTTCCATTTATCTACAATGGTCACTTTTGATGCAATGACCAGAGAAATCTAGAGATTGAGAATTTTCTGAAATGAACTGCTTTTCTATACTAGAATATGTGGAATGGTAGGAATAAGAAAGTCTTAATAACGTTTAGTCCATCCCATTTAAGTGCTCGATCAAGCTTGTAACCGCTAGAAAGTCTTAATACTTTTAGTCCATCCCATTTACGTGCTCGATCAAGCTTGTGATCTAGCATGAAACTTCAGGAGCATCAAATCAGAGGTGCCAATTTCAAGGGTTAATGCTTCTAAAAAGCTGAAGGAAAGATGAAGACATTTATAATACGGCACAAAGAAATGCGTAATGTATGTTACAACCTAGCGCTCAGGGAATGTATTCAATTGCTTTGAAGTGGAAGGAGAAGCTTTGCGTGTTGTACATGTTCTATAAATTGAAAATACATGAGTCTGGCCACCTATGCTTATAAGTATGTTCTACATCCCTTCCTCGTATAATAAGGTTGCTAATAATTAGTTAGCTGACCAGGCATGTTTTACCTATGAACAAGTGGCTTGAATCATGGTCTAATCATATTTCTGGACTGTATGGTCCGAGATTACTTTAATATTCTTATGCTACTTTTATAGGAAAAAAAATGCATACATTACATACATACATATATACATGAATGCATGCATGTATATATATATATATATATATATATATATATATATATATATATATATATATATATATATATATATATATATATATATATATATATGCACACACACGCATATACCTACACATACATACATACATACATACATACATGCATGCATGCATACATACATATGAACTGGACTTAGCTACTACACTCGAGTAGATCCCACATTGATGTTTCAAATCGTAGGAGGTGATCTACCATCTTTAAACTACTTACACACTAAAAATCATGTAACTTAAAAATTCCTAATCTTTGTATCAAATTATTAAAAGTATATATAATTTAATTTTTTTTAGATTGTTCAATTGTTTGATCGTTGATGCATAAGCTAGGAGTCTTAAAATCGTAAGATTTTTAGTATGAAAGGACTTTAGAAATAATAGATCACGTCCAACTGCTTGGATTATTAATGTGAGACCTCTATTGCCCAATGTAATTTTGACTAGATCTGAGTAGAGATCCATTTAAGTGTATCCAAATTTAGCTATATATTAGGCAATGGAGGTCCCGCAGCAATGATTCGAGCCACTGGATATAATATACTACCTCTAAATTATGTATGTATGTATGAATAATCATTGCTTAGTTTTCGAGAGATACACCATATCTAATGTCATGTATTTTAGAATTGGATTTCTCATACACCGTCTGACATTTGTAGCAGCACCGAACCGGAGGATCACATAATCAAACTAGATTCAGACTAAACTAAGCTGATATTTCAGGTCAAAACACATTCTTTACAGATCGCAGAACCAGAGCTTGCTGATAATAAGGTGATAGTAAGTTTATACAATACGCAAGCCTTCCATAGTTCAGTCACCCTAGAAGATATAAATAATTTCAATGAGAAGAGTTGAGCACGTCTGAAGCAAGAAAGTTTTCATATCTAAAAAACATAGAATGGTAACTATAGCTCTGTTAGTTACTGCAGCAGAAATGTCACTGAGACACAGAAAACCGGTCCATGATATTTGACAAACAAGATAATACAGTGAAATAACTTTGCTGCCTTGGCACAGGTTCTATCTGACTATTGGTATTGGTATGCTATTGAGTATATATTTGTCCAAATCATATTTAAAGAACTATGAGAGACAGAACAAGGGACCTCATCAACATAGACAATTATCAGTGGTTTCTTTGTGATCTTATTACCAAGTAATGCAGATCGCAACAGACCCTTGGATGGATATCAAATTAGTCCTGCGATTATTTCCATTATAGTATTCGGCAATGGTAGTTCTTGGGGTCAGTTATAATTAGACAACTGCAGAACCTAAACTGCGGTCCGAAACAATTTATAAGCCTCAAGCCACCAGTTCAATAATTGTTTCACCAAACAATGCAACAAGGAATAAGAGAAAGAACGACAAAAAACTTTGTTTGATTTGCCCGCTGGAAAAAGATAAGCGCTAAATACTAGTAAAATAATTCAACAAACAATATGCATCCTAGGATTTAATTACTGCAATCTGGAAAAAAGATTACAAATGCACCTTCCTGAACCATAATTTGGTCATATCGCACACCGGCACGGCACTTAGATAGTTAACACCTTTAATAGATTTTGCACTAATAGAACGAAGAGGCCAAACATCCTGGACACCTAGAAGCAGAAACGGTAAGAGTAGAAACTTGAACTAATATTTACCTCATGTTCCCTGGAAGAACAAGAATTGCTTCCCTACTAGTATTTATGGATATATTTTGCTCACTTTCCCTGAAAAGCGAGAAAAAAAAAGAAAACACTTCCCTACTTTGAGAAAAACAGTGGAAGAGACACCCAAGCTATATGCTAATGCACCAAACTTGAACTCGGTTTTTGATAGCTCAAACCAATCAAAGGATCTTGGAAATCCACCTCCTTTGGGAGACCAACTCTTGTATCATTTTCAATAGTTTAATCCTCATGTTCCTTGCTACAAAGCTGTGTAAAGAATTAAATCAGGCCTCCGCAACAACTAATTCATATCCAACCAAGTTTAAAAGGTCTTACTTGGATATTACTCAATCTCTGAAGATGTTGGTTCTCTACTTCCGCATCATTATTTCTCTAGCATATTCTTTCACCTCGCAAGATCTTGATACGATCGGAGAGAAGAAAGATTTTTTTCAATCCGTTCAACTCGAATCTCCCAAAAGAAAACTAGAAGAAAATGGAGGAATATTAAACGTAGGGCTTTAAGCTTCGTATTCTTTCATTGATTTTTCACACTGTTTAAATTGAGGTACATAGTCCCTATTTATAATACTAGTAAGGGCTTCCCTTTCATAATTTGGGTTTGCTTCCTCTCATAGTTCGAATAGGACTAGATATCCTAAAATAAATATGATTAATAAAAATATTCTAGAAAAAGTTAAAATTTAGAATTATTCTAAAAAAATTTGAAATTATTGAAGAGGTAGATCTCGACTTCTACATCAACTCTGTATTTTGTTGCTTCGCTTGATTCTTCTCGGATAGAGAGCTACACCTAGTCAAAGTCTTATCCGAAAAAAAAATTTTGGTTTGACCAATCCATTTCGGGGTATAAATGATGAAATTTCAGCTTAATTCAACCTACCTAAAGTTGTTGATCCCAAAAAAATATCTAATTAAAAAAAAAGATCATTGCATCGTATGACCAAATTATAGTCTCCTAAAATAGGGTTTTGAACCCTATCCATCCCTGCTTGTAATAGACAAAGTGTTCTACATTGAGTTTGATGATCCTCCTGAATACTCGTAATGGCCAAAGTATTCCATATCAAGTTTGGTGATCCTTTTGAATACTCGTAGTGACCAAACTAGTCCACATCGAGACGAGTAATCTTCTTGGATTAGAGCTCTCTTTATTTAGGAGATTTAGCTCCTACTAAATCAGAACTGAAGATGGAGAAACACTTGCTTCCCTGCCTCACGGCTAAACCAGTTGGTTTTGCTTGAAGATAATGTTGTTGGTGCTTGTATTGAAGACATCACCAATCGAGACATAATCTCAGTGAGTTAGGTTATCTTCTTTTCTAGTTGTGCGAGACATTCAAACATCTCATCATCCGTCAAGGTAAAATTAGTAGCTATACTCGCCTTTGTCCTTCAATGTATTTCAAGCATGGATAGCCCTTCTTCTAATTGCTTATACCGCTCGTGCATCTGGATCATACACTAAAGCTCCCTTAGATGTAGAGGATTGATGCTCTGATACAACTCGATCCGATCAGGGATAAGAAAGATTTTCTTCAACCCACTCAATTTGAATCTCTCTCTAAAAAAAAAAAAGGAAGATGGAGAAATTTCGAAAGTAAGGCTTTAAGTCTCCTTTTCTTTCATTGATCCTTCACACCTCTTAAACTGAGGTACATAGCCCCTAGTTATAATACTAGTAAAGTTTCTTTTTTACAATTTGGATTGGATTTCTCTCCTAGTTTGAATAGAACTAGATATCCTAAAATAAATATGATTAATAAAAATATTCTAGAAAAAGCTAAAATTTAGAAATATTTTAGAAAAAACTAAAATTTTTGAGGAGGTAGATCTCGACTTCTACATCAACTCTGCCTTCTATCACTCTGGCAGATGTTTCTCAGATAGAGAGCTAAACCTCCAAGGAAAGAAAACTTTTGGTTTGACCGGTTAGTTTCAGAGCCTAAACAATGGAATTTCAGCTCAAGAAGGTTGGCCCAAAGTTATATATCTCAAAAAGATACTTAATTTAAAAAAAAAAGGATCATCTTAATCGGACATCGTATGACCAAACTATGGTCTTTTGAAGTTTGGCCTGCGATTTGGTTGTCCGATATGGCGAATCTCGCTTCTAAACCTAGTTTAGCTCTTGTTGCCCAGTAGATACAACCCAAGATGGGGGGTGAATTGGGTCTTTTAAAACTGTTGTACTACTTCTAAAACTTTTCAATTAATTATGCTAAGTTGTATAGATGCACAGTGGAATTTAAACTTAGCAACAGTTTGATTTATTGAATGAGACTTGATTAAGTAAATTAAATATGCTTGCAACTAAAGGATGCACGGATAAGAGTTAAGCAAGCAATTTATCTAAGTAAGTAGGTGAGCAAGTTAGACAATGACAAAAAGCATCACAAACACAACAAACATATATTGGTTCGGTGCACCCCAGCACCTACATCCACTCCCCAAGACCTCTTGGGAATTTCACTATAATCCTCCAGATTACAGTCCGGTAGTTTTGCGAGTGCACTACCCAACTCGTTGTTTTACACCGGGCTAACAACGAACCCTACAATCCGGTAGTTTTTCGAGTGAACTACCCAACTCGTTGTTTTACACCGGGCTAACAACGAACCCTACAATCCGGTAGTTTTTCGAGTGAACTACCCAACTTGTTGTTTTACACCGGGCTAACAACGAACCCTACAATCCGGTAGTTTTTCGAGTGAACTACCCAACTCGTTGTTTTACCCCGGGCTAACAACGAACCCTACAATCCGCCAATTTTAACTTAGGCTTGGGACGCCTATCCCTTGTTCCAAGTCCCTTGACTGAAACAAGCTCAATATTCAAACGTTTTACAAAAGATTTGAAAGCTCTTAAGAAGCAAATATAACAATGAGAAACAATAAAATCGAAAGAACTCTTTTTGCCGTTGGAAGCGTGGATGATGGTGGTTCTTCTGATGTGGATCACGTTGGCTTGAATGCGAGCTTTGATTGCCAAGTGGGAGTGAGTAGATGAGCTCGAAATCAGATGGGAAAGCTTGAATGCACTTGATTTCTCCTCTTGAAAGCTCTAACTCCCTTGAACCTCTTTTTCTTTCTTCTCTCTTGAATGATCTTGTGTTGGGTTGGTGAGAAGTTATTGAGAAGCACTTAAGAGGTCCCTTTTATAGCCCAAAAAGCAAATATAGCCGTTAGACACAAAGATATGACCGTTTGAAATTCAAATCTACCTGAAAAAGTTGTCAGTCGCGTCCCAGGCGCTCCGGGGACGTCTCCGCTACAACGAGAGACGTCTCGCCTACAGGATTTCACTTTTTACTTTATCTGGGGTCGACTCGGCACTTTACGGGGACGTCTCGGCGTGTTAGCGCTTTTTGAGTGGGGACGACTCCGCTGCTTTGGGGACGACTCCGCTTCTTTATCTCCGAAAATCATGTCCTCTGGAATTCCCTGAGAGAGTCGACTCCGCCATCTTGGGGACGACTCGGGAAGTCACCTTTTTACTTGCGGGGACGACTCCGCGTACAGCGGGGACGTCTCGCGCATATCCCTTGAAAAACGCCTTTCTGCCGCCACTGAGAGAGTCGACTCCGCTACTGAGAGAGTCGACTCCGCTAACGCGGGGACGACTCGGCAGGTGCCGGGAACGTCTCGGCTTGTGCTAGTTCTTCCTGTTTGTCCCAGAGACGTCTCTGAAACTATCAGGAGACGTCTCGGCTATCCCTGAACTTTTTCTTTAGCTCAAAATATTCTTCAATAAATTCATAAAAATTATGGGAACTTGCCTAGACATTTCTTAGCAATATTCTTAATAAAACACATGAATTCCTCAATTAAATAGATAAGATATAATGGAATTTTACTCTAGTGTTTTGCATTCAATAAAATCCATTAGGGGATCAACAATCTCCCCCTTTTTGATGATGACAAAACACTGAGTATATGCAAAATTCGAAATTTAAACATATACACAGTATTTGATCAGATATACAAGTCTAATGTTTTGATTAGAGCTAGATACAATGTGCATAATTCAAAATAGTCAATTTTCAGTTCTATCCTTATGCATAAAATTGATCTTAATAGCTCTTGAGCAATTTTAGCATATCAACTGAATTTGAATCAAGTTAAAATGAAATATTGATGCTAAAGATAATTGAAGGCTAAGTTCTTTTTGACTCCCCCTTTCTTTTCCAGAAGGGCAATTATCTTAAAGCCAATATTCTTCAATTTTATCTTTTCTAATTCAACTTTGGAGTATGAATTTTGTATTTTGCATTCCATATTGGTTCTACTCCCCCTTTTTGACAAAACTTGGAGTAAATGCAACACATAAAGCATTATGAGCATATACTCAGATATTTCTCCCCCTTTTTGACAACATCAAAAAGATAGTGAAACATTAAGCATCAGATATAAATGAGCATAGATCAGAGCCATTTCGGATAATTTCAGAGCAAATTATGATGAGAGCACATCTAATGTGATTCCAAGGATAGTTTTCAACTCAAGTGTAGATGGAATCTTTCTTAAGTTAATTCAAGAAGTACCACAAATGATATTCAAGGAAAGCACGAATGGAAATCTAACCTCTCTTCAATAATAAGTATGAAAGCTTGTTCATTTAAGATCTTTTGCCCAATATATTAAGTATTTTATCAACATGAGAGCAATTTAACTAATTTTCAGAGTATAAGAGCAGTATATTAAGTATGATTGCAAAGTTCTTTTATGGTGTAAAAATATTGTGGCATAAATGCCAAAAACATGAATTCATGCAGTTTATGATATATCTTAGAGCATACATAAAATTCAAAGTTTTGAATGTTCTTATAAAGACTTTAATCCTTTAAAAAGGAAACACATTTTGGTACATATAATAATGAATTGGCATAAAAATTGAAGTTCTAGAGACAAGCCAATAAGAACTCATCAGTAAATTTCAAAAATTGGTTTTCTAAGAGATACTCAAGGAAATTCAACACATTATTCTCCCCCTTTTTCATTAAGTTAGAGGCTCTTAAGATCAACTGTTTGAATTGCAATTTAGTTCATGATTTATGCATAAGATATATTAACCAAATAATAAGCCTCAAGGTGTATCATAAAGATTTTCAGATTTAAATTTCAGATGATACATATTGGAGAGCATTAGGATCACTTTTCATTTAGTATGCTTTCTCTCTCCTTTAGTTATAGATTTATGCGATTAAGTTCCATAAGATCTCTCCTTCTGAGATTTTCTTTCTCCCCCTCAATTGATCATTCCATTTGAGAGTTTAAAATTTGAAGATAATGTTCAATAAAATTGTCAATCTCAAAAAAAATATATTTTCTATAAGTTTCAGCTTATTTTCATAAGACTCAATGTTTGAGATAAGACAACCTTTATAGAACTCATCACAAGGTATAAACTTATTATATAATTAAAGCAAGTCTTGCAATATAAGGAGGTTCATCAAAATCAATCCATAAAAATCAAGGTATGAGATACTGAATATCTAAGGCTCCCCCTCAAAAGATGCATTCTTCTTTAATCATTCTTTTCTATGATATCGAGAATGTAGAGTAATCTAGTATTATTCAAAATTTGTAGCAATTACTCTTTCTAATCCTTCAAGAACAAGTTATGCTTTCTCTTAATCTTAGAGAAAACGTATAGAAATATTAATCAGAAAATGATTCATTTGAAGCTCAGTTTCTTTCAAAAGCATTTACATTTTCTTTCTTTTAGAATCGTTTGAGTGAGCTGAAATATTTCTAGCTTTAAGATCATTCACTCTATATATATTCTGATGGAAGTCTTTAAGAATGTAGGAGAGAAAAACATATAGATTACCATTGAGGTTTATATATTTATAGAGCTCAAATTCTTAATCATAGTTTTTCAGCAATGTATATATGAAGCATAATAAATCTTTTAATATCAAAATAAAATCATATATTTAGAATTTTTTTTTTTTTTTTTGCAATCAAGATCATCGAAAGACACATCATGACCAATATTAGTACACTTTAAAGATAAGAAATGATATGTTTCAGATGCGTATCAAGGCATTAGAATTTCTCTATTTTTCTTAAACTGTAGTTTTTTTATCTATAATCATATTGAGTTTAAGCTTTTATACAAAATCAAATTCTGAATTTCATAAAGATTTTCAATAGAGGCTTTCAAAATCATAATTTGAGATATGTATCTTCCACATTGTAGCTCATCTTAAATCATTACTATTGAAAACACATATTTCAAACATATAAGAGCATATTCAGAATATTTGTATTTATGTTGAGTTTTGGTATGAATTAGAACATTATATACCAAGGTTAGGCAAGTTGAAAGATAAAACAAAATCAATTCATTTTGCCTAATTAGAGATATACTTCTCTTCTCCTTTTTACAAATTTATTCAACTTTCAGATTTCAAAGATGATTGTGAACGACAAATTTAAAATTTCTTTTCAATAATACCATAAAATAACTTCATATAGTATTTCAAACATTCAATCAAATTATCCAAGCATGGAGCATTACAAAATATTGAGAACTCATAATTCAAGACATCATGCCACATGCAAAATATATTATGTGTTAAGCCATGCATTAAAATAATAAGAAAAAGAATGTCAAGGATCAAAATTAATTCTTTTCAAATAAACTCCCCCTATTTAAATATAATTTTTCACGGATTTTATCCTTCCAAAAGAATGCTCACACAAGTCTTACAAATGTGGTGAATATATTACGCTTGTTTTGCTTTTTCTTAAGATTGGAGTATTTGCCTTTACTTAGATTTTACTTTTCTTGAATAATATCCATTATCTCTCTTTCTTTTTGTTATTCTCAAGTAATTTTCTTGAAAGAGCAGAATAAAGAAATAATCAAATGTATCATATAGAGGTATATCATGCAAACACATTTTCATTATGCTCAAGAATTCATAGCTTCTCACAAGTCATTTTAAATCAAAATTCTAAGTATAAACTTGTGTAGTTCATGGTTATGACATAGGTAAAGATATATTTTAGTTTGGGCAAACCATGAAACAATTTCTAAAAGCACAAGTCAATCAATACATATATAGACATGATATCAAGAAATTAATAATTAAAGACTTTAATCATGCCATAGTAAGATTTAAGTTAATGACCTTGCTCAGCTAATTTATGAGAGAGGTATCTAAAATTACCGAATCATTCTGCATTCTTCAAGTCAAATACCTACTAGATTTCTTATGTGTAACCTTTTGGCTAAAGAAAGTTCTCTCTCTTGTTTGCATGTGAATGTTTATTGTACCTTTTATGGAGGTGTCCTTCAAGTTGAAATCTCCCATTTTCTTGCTCAAGGATCCTGCAAACTTCTTTTCTTTCTTGAAAGAAAGTCATTAGTTTCTTCAAGATACAAAACATTCATCTACCATATTTTTAACTAGATGACTCAATACAAGATATGACACTAGTTGAATGTTGAGTCACTTTACTCAAGAGATTGCCTAAGTATAAGCAAGCACATATCACTTGAACTAAAGAGATAGTTTCATTAACCAAGATGGTTCAAGGACAAGCATGTGAGGCAATATGAAGATTTATCAAGGTCAAACCAATTTCTTATTTTCAAAATCAATTTAGTTTAGATTTTATTTGCTTAAGATAATTATCAATGAGACACGCTAGCTAAGTTTTAATCAACTTATCTTAAACAATTGTTTCTATCAAAATTCAGATTATGATTTATTTGTTATCAATAAATTATGATTCATTAGAGTTAGATTGAAATCTTGCTCATAATGAGCATACAATCTGGTCTACTAGCTGTATGATAAAATAAGTATTCTATCATGCTTCAATACAGCTTTAAAAACAATAGATCTACCTTGCTCATTCTTTTCAAATTCTACAAGATGAGGTCATAGAATACCTTCTTCATGCCAATCTTCTATAAGAGTTTTCTTGTGGACTAACTTTGGTCAATGAAGATCCTCTTTCTTGTTTCTCTTAATTTGGAGTTTGAGAGAAGATGTTAATTCATTCATCATACATTTTTCAAACTCACCTTGCATGAGCTTAGTAAAATCTTCATATAAATCCTCGTTTGTAGAACCAAAAAGTGATATCATCAATGTATACTTTGAGCAAATAAGATATCACAAATTCTTCTTTTTGATGCATAGATTTATCACTATTACTTTCTATCAAAAAGTTACTCAAACTTTTATATCATGCTTTTGATGCTTGTTCCAAATCATATATTGCTTTATTATATTTGTAATGAGTGTTTTCAAATATGGTGGTTATTTAACATATATCTTCTTTAATAAAATAAGCACCTAGGAGTGCATTCTACACATTCATTTGATAGAATATAAAGCTCATAAAGCAAGCAAATGATAATGGTGATCTTTACTTCTAATCATGCAAGAATTTCATCAAGATCTATTTCATCTTTTCTTAATTTAGTCTTTTAGTAATCATCAATTTTACTTCATTAAGTGTATTTCTGAAAAACTCAATTTGGTTCTAATTATTAACAAGTTTTCAGATTGTTATATGTAAAAAATTAACCATATACATATATAATTTAATTTTAGTATCTTGATAATAAATCATTAGTCTCATAAAGAATAAAATGAGTTGATATTTCTACAATTCGAATCTTTTCATTGAATGTTCTATATGCATTGCTTGATGAATGATATCCAAAGATAGAAATATCTTTATCAGATTTGGCATTATTTTCAAAAGAACATATCAAGCATAACGTGTATGACTGAAAAAATATGAAAGATATGCAATGGTTCATTTTCCATTTTTCAAAAGATCAAAAAGAGTTTTCATAAAAAAATAGATCTAATAGAAATCATATGTATGACAAGCAGTGATGATAGCTTTTAAAAATTATTTAAGTAGATGACTATCATATACAATTGTCTTTTTCATTTCTTCAAGAATTCTATTAACCCTATTTTACTTAAGGTGTCCTTGGTGCTGAAATAATTAATTTCTGTATAAACTTTATCAGGATTTTGGTTTTCAACACTGTGCCATGATACCTTCACAGTTTGGAAACCTTTATCATTTGAAACACTTTTACAAGATTTAGCAAATACAGAAAATATTTCAATTTTATTTGCCAAGAACAAATCCAATGTAAGCTTTTGAAAACTTAGTGATGGAAACAACATCTTTAGATTTAGAAATTGATTCTTGTTTGTTTCCTTAGTTAACATGCATAGCAAACTTTGACCTTTCAGAAGATAATCTAAGTAAGGCAATGGCAAGGTCTTTTGAGATTAAGTACATACTAGCATGAGTTGATTTTATATGCCAAAGATGGTTTCTTTAATCTTGGTATTCATAGTGCATATATTCAAAAGCATACCAAGTACACATTATCATATCTATGATCAATAAACAATAATGCCATGGATAAAAACTCTCAATCAAGCATATAGAGAATTCATAGAGTTATTCTTAATAAATTGATTAATCATTTAGCAACTTATCCAATAGTGAGTAAAGCATACTATAAAATGAAGTGATTTGATTATATTTCCAAAAGTATTTTTTATATCACAAAATTGATCAATACTTGCAATTCAGATTTTAATCAAATACTAAAGCAAAATAATGATGAGATGCAAGGATTACTGATTTCATTATTATTATTTTTTATTTAAAATTACTTTTAATAAGTATATTTTAAGTTTCATTTTTGACGTGTGTCTAGAGCACCCATTTGTATGAAAGTTCTATTTGTTCCATGGGTATCTTGGTACACCTATGTCTACATCCTCATAATTTCATTTTGGGTACCCAAGCATGCTTGGGTTCTTGAGAGTTAGGACATATGGTTCCTTTTGGAACCCAAATCTGTTTAATAGTAATAACTTTACCATTTGATTTAATTGTGTTAGAACGATGGAAAAAGTTGTTATGCCCATTCTTTTCATGTTTGAAATAAGTTATCTTATTTAATGGTTTGCTTGATGCATTGATAACCTTTTTCTCTAGAGATTTATTGTTAAGTAAAGGAGTCAAGCCAAGTTTTGATTTATCATAAGCAACATATTGGCTTTCAAACATCAATTTTAATCGTTCTAAACTTACAGTGAATTTGTTAATAAGAGATTTTGATTGGTTAATTTCTTCACTTAAGTTTTGATTTTCTTTAATTAAATTCTGATTTTTCTGAATGAATTGTTCTGAATTTAACCTTAAGCTTTCATTTTCAGAATTCAGTTTGTCATATATTTTAGCAATAGAATTTCTTTCTTTTGAGATTTCCAGATTTAGCTTTTTAAGATTTTTATTTTTGATAGCTAATTTTCTACATTCATCATACAAATCATGAAGAGCATTTAATAGTTCATCATAAGAATATTCTTCATAAAATTTATTTGGTGTAAAATTAGATTCAGATTCTACTTTATCTTCTAATGCCATAAAACATAAGTTAGTTACCTCTTGTAGTTCATTGTTGCTTCTAGCTTTCAATTTTTTGCTTGACTCTTCCTTGGTCAAGGCTTTCTTGCTTTTTATCTCTTTCTTCCTTTCTTCTTGCTTCCTCTTCTTCTTTGTCTTTAGGAAGCTTTTGAATCTTTCGGTGTTCGGAAATGGATCCTTGTTTCCATCACCGTACTCTTTATTTTTTGAACTAATCTGCCTCTGAGTCGACTCGGGCCTTGTTGGAGTCGACTCGGCTATTGTGGAGGATTCTGCAATCTCATTGTTAGTACGCAATTGAAGCACATGTGAGCTAATTTGAGATTTGTCATAAATAATTGTTAAAGTATCCCAGATTTCTTTAGCAGATAAGCATGCAGAAATCTTATGAAATATGGATTCATGGATAGCACAATATAGAAAGTTCATAGCATTAGCATTCAATTGTGCTAAGTCTTTTTCATTGACATTTTGAGAAAGTGTGTGAGGTCCATTTATAATAATATTCCACATTTTATAGTTTTGTGATTGAACAAAAATTTTCATTCTAGCTTTCCATTGAATATAGTAAGTTCCATTAAACAGTGGAGGTCTGTTTATGGAAAGTCCCTCGGCAAATAATATGTTATGTGGGGTTGTCATAATCTTTAGCTCTAGTCGGTTAAGACTATAATCAATAGAAGAGCACCTGCTCTGATACCACTTGTTGCCCAATAGATACAACCCAAGAGGGGGGGTGAATTGGGTCTTTTAAAACTGTTGTACTACTTCTAAAACTTTTCAATTAATTATGCTAAGTTGTATAGATGCACAGTGGAATTTAAACTTAGCAACAGTTTGATTTATTGAATGAGACTTGATTAAGTAAATTAAATATGCTTGCAACTAAAGGATGCACGGATAAGAGTTAAGCAAGCAATTTATCTAAGTAAGTAGGTGAGCAAGTTAGACAATGACAAAAAGCATCACAAACACAACAAACATATAGTGGTTCGGTGCACCCCAGCACCTACATCCACTCCCCAAGACCTCTTGGGAATTTCACTATAATCCTCCAGATTACAGTCCGGTAGTTTTGCGAGTGCACTACCCAACTCGTTGTTTTACACCGGGCTAACAACGAACCCTACAATCCGGTAGTTTTTCGAGTGAACTACCCAACTTGTTGTTTTACACCGGGCTAACAACGAACCCTACAATCCGGTAGTTTTTCGAGTGAACTACCCAACTCGTTGTTTTACACCGGGCTAACAACGAACCCTACAATCCGGTAGTTTTTCGAGTGAACTACCCAACTCGTTGTTTTACACCGGGCTAACAACGAACCCTACAATCCGGTAGTTTTTCGAGTGAACTACCCAACTCGTTGTTTTACCCCGAGCTAACAACGAACCCTACAATCCGCCAATTTTAACTTAGGCTTGGGACGCCTATCCCTTGTTCCAAGTCCCTTGACTGAAACAAGCTCAATATTCAAACGTTTTACAAAAGATTTGAAAGCTCTTAAGAAGCAAATATAACAATGAGAAACAATAAAATCGAAAGAACCCTTTTTGCCGTTGGAAGCGTGGATGATGGTGGTTCTTCTGATGTGGATCACGTTGGCTTGAATGCGAGCTTTGATTGCCAAGTGGGAGTGAGTAGATGAGCTCGAAATCAGATGGGAAAGCTTGAATGCACTTGATTTCTCCTCTTGAAAGCTCTAACTCCCTTGAACCTCTTTTTCTTTCTTCTCTCTTGAATGATCTTGTGTTGGGTTGGTGAGAAGTTATTGAGAAGCACTTAAGAGGTCCCTTTTATAGCCCAAAAAGCAAATATAGCCGTTAGACACAAAGATATGACCGTTTGAAATTCAAATCTACCTGAAAAAGTTGTCAGTCGCGTCCCAGGCGCTCCGGGGACGTCTCCGCTACAACGAGAGACGTCTCGCCTACAGGATTTCACTTTTTACTTTATCTGGGGTCGACTCGGCACTTTACGGGGACGTCTCGGCGTGTTAGCGCTTTTTGAGTGGGGACGACTCCGCTGCTTTGGGGACGACTCCGCTTCTTTATCTCCGAAAATCATGTCCTCTGGAATTCCCTGAGAGAGTCGACTCCGCCATCTTGGGGACGACTCGGGAAGTCACCTTTTTACTTGCGGGGACGACTCCGCGTACAGCGGGGACGTCTCGCGCATATCCCTTGAAAAACGCCTTTCTGCCGCCACTGAGAGAGTCGACTCCGCTACTGAGAGAGTCGACTCCGCTAACGCGGGGACGACTCGGCAGGTGCCGGGGACGTCTCGGCTTGTGCTAGTTCTTCCTGTTTGTCCCAGAGACGTCTCTGAAACTATCAGGAGACGTCTCGGCTATCCCTGAACTTTTTCTTTAGCTCAAAATATTCTTCAATAAATTCATAAAAATTATGGGAACTTGCCTAGACATTTCTTAGCAATATTCTTAATAAAACACATGAATTCCTCAATTAAATAGATAAGATATAATGGAATTTTACTCTAGTGTTTTGCATTCAACAAAATCCATTAGGGGATCAACAGCTCTATTCATAGTAATCAAAGTATTTCACATCTAGTTTGGTGATATACTCGTAGTGGCCAAAGTATTTCACATCGAGTTTAGTGATTCTTCTGAATACTCGTAATGGGCAAAATATTCCACATCGAATTTGGTGATCTTTTTGAATACTTATAGTGGCCAAACTGATCCACATCAAATCTAGTGATCCATCAGAATCAGATCTATACATCCAGTAGGTCCTTCCAAATGATTTTTCACTGAGACAACCATGAAGTCCCAGCCGAAAGTGGTTTGGAGCCACATAAGCACATCTCCAAATAACCCAGCAGCATGCAACTACACCCATTCATTGATCACTTGATGCAGTCAGGTAAAAGTGCACCATATTCCTAAAGAACATAATGGGCAAGTTATAAGCCAGCCAGGAAAGACATCTTTGTTTACCAAATTCTCTCCATATTCCTAAAGAAGCAGTATACAGCTTTAAAGGTGATAGAAGTCCAGGACCGGATGGTTTTTCCCCATGTTCTTTTTTTAGCACTTCTGGGATATTATGAAAGACGATGTTTTTCTTCTCTTTCAGCAGCTCTATGATAGAAACATTCGATCTTGCAAGATTAAATTAAGCCACCCTTACTATCATTCCAAAAAATGAAGCAGCAAAAAAGCCATTTGACTTTAGACCCATTAGTTTAATTCACAGTTGTACCAAGATTGTCTCAAAGGTTCTTGCCAATCGGCTTAAGCCTTTTCCTCAGTGAGCCCATTGATTAGGTTCAGACTACATATATTAAAGGAAGATCCATCTTGGACAACATCATTTATGCTAATGAGATATTGCATCATTCAAGGAAGTCAGATTCGGAGGGGGTGGTTTGCAAACTTGATTTTATGAAAGCTTTTGATAGGATCAATCCAAACTTCCTTATTAGACTGCTTTCCGATAGAAACTTTGCTCCAAAGTGGATTGGCTGGATCAAAAACATCCTCTTTAGTGGTAAAATTGTTGTTAATGTTAATGGGGATATTGGGGATTGGATTGGATCTTCTGCAGGCATGGCAGGGTGTCCCGCTCTCTCCTTATGTCAATAGAGGTGATTGATTCTCTATTGCTTCGAGTTACTCTCCGGGCTGACGGTTAACTTCCAAAAAAGTTCGATCACTTCTATTGGTCCTAGACCGAAAGTTGGAATAGATTGTGTCGGGTGGCTTAATTGTCCACTCGTTCCTACTCCCTTGAAATACCTAGGCCTCCCTTTTAAGTGGGCGGAAACCTTCAAAGGCTGATTGGACTATCTTGCTGTAAAATTGGAAGGCCGATTAGCTACGTGGAAAAGTGAACTCCTTTCATCTGGTGGAAGACTGAATTTGGCGAATTTGGTGCGTGCTTCTCTTCCTCTATACTTCATCTCCCTATTTAAACTTCCTTCATGGGTAATCAAAATGATTAAGGGATACAGAAGATCCTTTCTCTGGGTAGGTGATGCAAAGTCAAGCGGACTTTCATGTAAGGTCAATTGGAGAACGGTGTGCTTACACGAGAAGGAGAGAGGCCTAGGTGTGAAAGACATTGCTCAATTCAACGAGCTGTTGTTTGCAAAATGGGATGGAGATACCTTGCTAAAGACTCGGGCATGCAGAGAAAGCAAATAAAGTTCGCTTATCATAGGAGAATTAAATTGTGTCTTGGAAACGTCCTCGGTGGTGTTCCAATCTTTGGCAAGATGTAGTCAAATTGCTTCCAGCCTTCTGGAATCGAGTCCATTTTTGTATCAGAAATGGGAAAAATACTCCTTTTTGGAGGGACAGCTGGATATGCGGTGTGGCACTCCAATATGTTTTTCCTCATCTTTACTCGTTAAGCCCCAAGAAGAATGGGTTAGTTTCTGATTTCTTTGACGCTAGAAATTTCTCCTTAGAGCTCCTATTGCATCTAACGGGGAGATCCGATCGCAGTTTCAACACCTCTCCTCGCTGCTCGCTTCAGTCAATCTCAATTCTGAAGAAGACTGGGTCGTTTGGAAAGGCAGCAACAATGGTAAATTTTCTCGGCTTCTCTTTATCTTTTCAATAACACGATGAATTAAATGCAGATTTGCTAGCACCCTCTGGAGTCTTTGTGTGCCCCTCAAAATAAAATGCTTTACGTGGCTGTGTTGGAAGCACAAGCTGAAGACTAGAGATTTAATTGGTAGAAAGCTTCAGAAAAACTTACGAGGCAGTATTTTTTGCCGGCATGCAACTGAAACTCTGGATCATCTTTTTACTGGTTCCCTGTTTTCGGGTGCTATTTGGAAATTGTTGTGCCTGCTTATGGGAGTTTTGCCATCTTTCAAATCTTTTGAAGAACTATGTCTGGGTTGGACCAGAAGGAATTTTCCAAGGACTACTGATTGTGTGATGTTAATGCTTGTAGCTGCCATGAATTGGGCCATCTGGAGAGAGAGGAATTCAAGAATTTTTCTGAACAAGCAGAAATCCATGACTACAATAGCCTCAGAGGGTCTTAATTTGTTTAATAATTGGTCGATGTTTTGTAGTAAAAAACAGCTAATTGAACATGGCAAAGTGTGGCACAAAATCAAAAGATTGGCTACTGTACATTCTAATATTTGAAATTCAGAAGACTAGAGTTGGATTCAGCTGAAGATCATCTTCCGGAATGCTGAATTTCAAAGGAGTTGTTTTTTATACAAGTTTTCTTCTCCATGGTCCCCTATCTTCTTCAGCCAAGTTGCTACTATCTTGTTGTGAGCAAACTTCATCTACCCCTGTAATCAAAAGCTCTTTGCAACTGCCGCTATAATCACATCCTATATCTGTAAAGCTCTTTTCAATCTGAATCAAAGGTCGCCTGGTATTCTTACCTCCCTTCTACTCAAAAAACTTCACCAAAATTCAAACTTAGGAGTAAGCACGCAACCATCCATATTACACATTGCATAAACCGTGCTCTCTAGATATAGGAAGGGAACAGGGGTTTATACATGTTGCCGTTGAGAATTGACTGGCCATGGCACCAGGGCGAGAAGTGCGACGACACTAGAAAGTTCGGAGGTCGGATGTTCTGGTCGGAATTGGAGAAGGCGAGCAGCATTCGGTCGCTGCAGCCGAGATCCTCATCGAATGATAGTACTTCGACTTGAAACAACATAGAGCTTAGAATGTATCCGGCGGGGATCCTTCGATGCCTAAGTCAATATGGTAATCAGGAAGTAGGAGGAGGTTGTCTTTTAGCTAGGGTGCTCTTCTTTCTTACCTCCTTTGTCCCTTCTTTTTGTGCATGTTCGGTAGAGGAGCCTACCTACTACCATAGAATTAGGGCATGTGGGTCGACTAGAGTGATTAGCTTGAGTATGGCCTGAACATCAGGCGTGAATGTTTCACACACGGATGATATCCTACTTGTCACATTGCTGAGATCTCGATGATTACTGGGTCTCTCGGCTAGAATGCAACCAACTGTGAGGAGCTTCTGATATGCAAGCACGGCGGTATAGCACTGGACCCTCCCAATGACTGTTCTCGATCCACCACATATTGGTATCGTGGCGCGTTTTAATTGGTTGTATTTTCTGGTGAGTTGTAGCCAGTTTGAAGGCGTATCGATACATATTTCCTATAACATTTCCATAAATTAGATAATTTATTATACATATAATAGTTCTTAGGAGAGAATGCTAACAAGCGAAAAATAGATTTGCAATAGAAACAACTACCTACTTTGTCTGTCAAATTAGAAAGCAAGCATTCTTTTTCTTCCTTCTCAAATACAAAAATAGCATCCTTTTGGCACCTTACATATATATCAACTTGGATATCAACTGAAAGTGTAAAATATGTACACTGTATATTTGTGTAATGTGCAGGTCTTCCAACGTATTAGAAACACCTAAAAAATGATTTCAATTATGCTCTAATTAAATGTCTAGTTCTGTTTGATGAAAAGCATTTGAGGTTTAAAGAATTATGAGAACTGCAAGAATATTTGCTTTCTTTCTTCTTTTTTTTTTTTTTGGAAAACCACCCTTTATACGATTTCAGTGAATTGGACATCTTTATACATAGCATAACTTGCGAGGTTGCAAATTTCCAACAATGGTACTCTGGCAACAAAAGAGTCCTGGCTGATATATCCTTTTTCACAAGCTTGATTTGCTTCACTAGGAAGAGACCGATGATCCTTAGTAAGAAAATTACTTTTACCCGAGAAATATAGTTAATTCTAATTTTATGTGGTTAATTTGTCATGCAAAAAAGAAAGAAGCTTGACATATTATAGATATAGTAGTTGGAGCTCTTGCCAAGAATGAATATATACTCCAAATCAGTGAACAACAAGATCTTTTACGAAGTGATACCTCTCAAAAAGAAAAGAAGGAAATCGAGCAGTAGCACATATTTATAATCTCTTTGATGAATCCATACTTCAATGTTATTGAACAGAGAGCGAAGGCCCATCAAATTGGTCTCAAAGATTTTCAAGAAAACCCAACCCCTTCTTCTCTTCCCCTCCAATCCAAAGAAACTTTCCAAGATGTAGTAGCTATTCTTTTCTTCCATCGATTGAGCTTTCTCTCGCTTAATTCAATAGGGCCTTAATAGACTAGTTTTAATTCGACAACTCGATCGCTTCTTCCTCAACAGACCATGTAGAAGATGTCCCCTGCCTTCACTGCCATCGATCAAGTGAAGTCTGAATCATGTCCGAGCAATCAAATTCAAGGAACAAGTTAGCCCGAGCTTGCCAAGCCTATAAAAATGGGACTATCTTTGTACCTGGATGGATCTCACTGGGTTGTTAATAATGTGGCCCAGGGCCCAGCCCATGATCAAGAAAACAACTGAACGAGTCAAAAGACAAAACCCAGAGGCCTAATAGCCCAACAACTTCGTATTGGAGACCTGGAACTGAATTCAGAAGCTCCAAAATACCTCTTCCAAGAGTCACTCTGCCACCTTGCAAGCGCAACGTATGCTTCAAATCCCCTCCCTCCTTGTCTTCTTTTCCATCCCTCTCTCTCTCTCCCTCCCTCCTTTCTCATCTTCTCCATGATATAACTCCATACCAATCCACTCTCTCTCTCTCACACACACACATGCAATTATTGTTCTCATCTCCTCGTCCTCTTAAAAATTCCTAGGAAGCACCAGGACTCTTCCCATCCTCACTCTCTTCAGTTTTCTTTACCCTTGGGGGGTGATGGATCTATTAAACTCTATCCTAAATTTTGTGGTGCCACCGACGAGCATGGTGATGATGGCCATCGCTTGGCCAACCCTGTCCTTCCTCCACGCAGTGGAGTGGCTATTTCACAGCTTGTACCCAGAGAACATGGAGAACAACGTTGTTGTGATCGCCGGGGCTGCCTCGGCGATCGGTGAGGTAATCACAGTTACAGAGCAACTTTTGAGCAATTAATCGATTCACAAAAATGTTTGATTCTAAGTATGAGTCCGTTCCCGGAATAGACATGAATTCCTCAAAGAAAACAAAAAAAAACTGCATGCATGGTGATTTTTTTCTTTTTCTGTGAGGAAAATTTTCTGAACTAGTCCTTGATGTGTATTATTTTTATCTGTGAGATAACAAATCTGGATGAATTATAATTTATTATTCTACATTTTTCATTTTTAGAGCCATTTTTCACATGGGCAGTGTTTAGGATATAGCTAGTCTTAAGATGACAAACCTGATTAAGTTAACCATTTGAAGTTTAATAGCTATAGCTGTAAGGATTATCTGTCTCATAATTTTTTATTTAAATCTACTAGGTTCCAACGAATGTAACACTAATTTTCTTGGAGTCATCAAATGTTTTATAGGCTAATTTATTTTGCCTAGAATGACCTACCATGGCTAAATTGTTAAGGTTTAATCATCCTACATTTGATCATATTTTATTTTAATTTGTACCAGTGTCCTTTTCGGAAGAGAAAAAGAAAATGTAATCACTGTCCTGCTCAACATAGAACAGGACAAGCAGACTATTGTGCCTATTTGCTTGTTCCCCTGTCACCTGGCCCTCTATTAGGCTCTGGACCCTTCATCTTATTACGTGGTCGTAGTAGAGTGAAGGTCCAAAGTATAGTACCAAATCTTGTTCTCAGATTTCTAATGGCAAATAATTACCTAGAGAGGTGCTCTGTAGTTTTCCTTCCTTCTGCTCTTTTTGAAAAGTTGTCGAAAAGAGATCGTGAGAAATAAAGGAAGTGGATGATGTATGTCCAAATGCCAATGTTGATTATATTGAATTTCATGGTGAATATCTAATAAATTTAAAATATGAAAGCAATAAATCTCTTTTTGTTTCGTTGGTCCTACACATTTATGAAAAGTCTACCAGCTCAATAATAAAAATAGGGATTGTATTAGAGTTTATTATGAGTCATCATCGTAATACATCAAATGGTGATTCGAGTCCCTTTGCACTCTTTTTAAGTAAATCTCTTTAAGTCTCATTGGCTATCCTTTTAATTATAGAACCTAATTTGCACCAACCTATTCCTTGCTAGTCTTAAATTGAATATAGCCAGTGTTCACAGGGTTTGTTTCTCAATTTGAAAAAATGATTTCCTCAATGGAAAAGTCTATGTAGAAACTAAATGATAGATTCTCAGTCCTTAATCTAGCTCAATTTTACCTCTCTGCCCAAAAAGATCTTCAGTAGTGAAGGATCTCTTGTTAGGAAGTGACTACTATCCAAGTTATTATTAGCTCTCATTGTCCATATTTTACTTAGATGCATGCTTGTGTAAATTAGCAACAGTTTTTATTATATTTTCATTAATCTTTCCTTTTTTACTAAGTCTTGAAATGAACGAGTAACTGCTACTGCAGCAATTAGCTTATGAATATGCAAGGAAGAAGGCAAACTTGGTGTTGGTTGCGAGGAGGGAACAGAGACTGAGGGGAATAAGGGAGCATGCCAGGCTCTTGGGTGCAAAGCAAGTCCTTGCGATCCCTGCTGATGTTGTCAAGGAAGAGGACTGCAGAAGATTCATCAGCGACACTATCAGTTATTTTGGCCAATGTGAGTACCTCTCATCCTTTTCATCATGCATTTTCCATGCTAAAATCACTTTGATGGTTTGGCAGGAAACGAAAGCCTCCAAATTACTTTGGTTCTCTATTGGAATCCATCCACATGTTTTTAGTTCAGGCCACATGTTTGTATCTTAAATAAATTATAACATGCATTTGATTTACTATAGAAGGTCCTTATTCCTTAATACAAATTCTAGAATGATTATTTATATGTTCTCCAGGTATTTTAGAAATTTGTATTTGTTGATTCATTGCTTGAATCATGTGAAGATAATCAATAAACTGGATGATGTTTTCTATAATTTATAAACAATATAGAAAGCCAATGATGTCTCTGATGTCGTTGTTAGTTCTCCAATGTCTGATTGCTGTTTTGGCGTGCACTAGTATAAGATATATTGATTTGTTTCTCATGTGTTTCCTTTGTAATTATGTTAATATATTTCTTTCCCAAAATTGTTTCTGAAAATTCCACAATAATTGACATTTTTTTCATTTTCGATTTTTTTTCTTCTGTAAATGTTTTATAGTTAATATTATAACAAACTTAATAACCAAGAAAATATTATGACCTGTGGCTGATTTGCAACTTTTCATATAGATTCCTCAAGGAAGCACAAATCAAATGAATGACCAATTTATTAGCAGTTCAAAGCAACTTTCATTTTCATGGATTAAAGTGAAGAATCTAAGCAGATTGATAACTTTTGCAAATTTAATCAAGGGGTTACTTGTTCTAATTCAGATTGAAGTGTTCGCATCTTGAAAATTTAGCAATCTCAATCTTTTGACCATTAAAGTAGGTGAATAATAAGGTCACACAAGAAAAATTCCAAGATTATGGATTCTTTACTTTGCAGATCATTACCTTGGTTTTTTTTTGATTGGCAGTGAATCATCTTGTGAACTCTGCAAGCTTGAGTCATACCTTCCATTTTGAAGAGGCAATAGATGTTGCAACTGAAAGCACTCATCCTTCGATCGTACTATTCCCTTTTCTGGATCCAAACTGCGGAAAGATGAATCGAGAAGAAGTAGTAGATAATAAAATTAAACAATCACAAAGACAATAATTTTACGTGGTTCACCCCAATACGGGTTACGTCCACGGAGGCCACACACACAGATTCAATATATTCAGCAAGGGTTACAATGATCTCTCTTCCCCGTTGGAGATTGCACGCCTAGGGCTTACAAGAGAGATAGAACTCCAAAAGAAACTCTCTACAGCTGCTCTAATCCCTCCTAGGGTTCACAAAAAATCCTATTTATAGGTTTTCAACACATAAGGAAACTTCCCTACGAAACCCTAAGTCAAAAAGCCTATCTTGCCACCGTTTTAATCAATCCCGTGATCAGGAGTCGACTCTTTACTTTTAGGGGTCGACTCCTGATAAGTTCGAGTTGACTCGGACATCCTCGGGTCGACTTCAAGTATCAGCACCGAAACTAACACGCTCTATCTTCCTGAGAGAGTCGACTCCAGTCCTGCAGGAGTCGATTCTAGCTTTGCAGGAGTCGACTCCTGCAAGCGACCCAAAAAATAGCTCTCTGTTTCTTCACTGTTGCAGATGCGAGTCGACTCTCTCATCCCTGGGGTCGACTCAAGCTTCACATGAGTCGACTCCTAGATGCTAGGGGTCGACTCTATTCAGTGGGCACAGACTTTTTCAAGCAAACTTGAGCCAAATTCAATTTGCAGTCGTTTCGAGTTTCAAGGCACATTTTCTCAACAATCTCCTACTTGCCGAGAAACAAGCCTGAAGCAACCGTAACCCCATCAGCAACATGATCTCCAATCATCCTCTATGTGTGTAAACCTCTGTCTCACTTCTAGCTGTGAAGACTAACAGAAGATGCACAGATGTGCACCTTCTCAAGAATAACCACCTTTATCAACATATCTGCTGGGTTGTCCATTGTATGTATCTTCTCTAACCGGAAAAGATCTTCTTCGAGGAGTGACCGAATAAAGTGATATCTGATATCAATGTGTTTGGTCCTTGAGTGAAAAACAGCATTCTTTGCTAAATGTATAGCACTCTGGCTGTCGCTATACAACTTCGCATCGCCTTGCTCCATGCCAAGCTCTTTCATCAAACCTTGTAACCAAACCATCTCTTTGCTCGCTTCAGTAAGAGCAACGTATTCGGCCTCAGTCGTAGACAATGCTACAATCTTCTGCAGTTTCGAAACCCATGAAACTGCAGCACTTTCCAGCGTGAACACATACCCGGTAGTACTCTTTCTGCCATCAATGTCTCGAGCCATGTCAGAATCCACGAAACCATGTAGGCAAACATCAGAACCACCATAGCATAGTCCTAAGTCTCTGGTTCCTTTCAGATACCCCAATATCCACTTCACAGCTCTCCAATGCTCCTGGCTTGGATCGCTCATGTAAGCTCACCACTCTCACTATATGGGCAATATCCGGTCTCGTGCAAATCATGGCATACATAAGGCTCCCGACCGCTGATGAGTAGGATACATACTTCATCTCATCTCGATCATCCTGCGTAGTCGGACACTCCTGCTTAGATAACTTGAAGTGTGCGCCCAGTGGAGTACTCACAGCTTTAGCCCGTCCATATTGAACCGCTTCAGCACCTTATCAATGTACTCTGCTTGAGACAACTTCAACGTTTTAAGCTTCCTGTCCCTGCTGATACGCATCCTAAGGACTTTATTGGCTTCACCCAAGTCCTTCATTGATAACTCCTGGGACAATTGCTCCTTCAGTTTCACAATCTCTCCCATGTTGGCACTTGCTACCAACATATCATCTACATACAGAAGTAGAATGATATATGAGCTCTTCAATCCCTTAAAGTAGCAGCAATGATCACCATTACATCTCTGAAAATCATTCTTCAACATAAACTGATCAAACTTTAAGTACCACTGACGAGGCGCTTGTTTCAACTCGTACAGACTTTTCTGAAGTCGGCACACCCAATCTTTCTTCCCCTTCACTGAATATCCTTCTGGCTACTTCATGTAGATTTTCTCTTCAAGGTCGCCATATAAAAATGCAGTCTTGATCTCAAGCTGCTCAAGATGTAAATCTTTGGCTGCCACTATACTCAGCACCATCCGGATAGTAGACATCTTCACAGCTGGAGAAAAGATCTCATCAAAATCAATGCCCTCCTTCTGCTGAAAACCCTTGACAACAAGTCTCGCTTTGAACCTCTCAGAACCATCTGGTTCAAGCTTTAGTCTGTATACCCACTTGTTGTGCAAAGCTCTCTTCCCCTTCGGAAGTGGAACCAAATTCCACGTCCTGTTGGATGATAGGAAATCCATTTCATCATCCATGGCAAGCTTCCACTTGTCACTGGCTTCGACCTGCAAAGCCTCCTTGTAGCTTTCTGGCTCACCACCATCCGTAAGCAACACGTACTGTAGGGAGTCAGCATACCTAGACGGAGTTTTTCTGTTTCTTTTACCCTTGCGCAAAGCAATCGGGATATCAGCTGGCGGTTCTTCTTCTTGCTGTGCTTCTTCCACTGGCTCAGCAACTTCTTCATCATCTCGAGACATTATTTCATCATCCAGCTCTGCATATTCCAATTTTACAGCTTTGACGTCTTGGCCCATCTGTTGCTGCTGATCCTTATACAGAATCTCTTCATTGAATACAACATTTTGTTAGATGTATGCCCTAGAAGCCAATCTGGCGGACACATTATTAATTCTGGGACATAAAGTTGTACTTGACTTTATTATTATTGAATAATAAATGGGCAACTTTTCATTCATATTGTTTATGTGCCTATGAATTGTCCAAGAAATTAATAAGATGATGATACATATTCTCAGTAGTTGAGAATTTGAGCCATGTATCATTGGTGATTAATTTCTAAATGCTCCTGATCAATGGATCATCACGAGGACGGTGATCGATCCGATCAGTGCACAAATCACTTTCCTTATGGATGGACGAGACTCGAGTCCACAGTGTAGGGACACTGAAGTGATAGTGCAGGTGCTTGTTAGAGAACAAGGGTACTGAGCGTGACCAAGACAAGAAGTCACTTGGATGTCTATCCACTCGTCAGTAACTTGCTTGATGTTGCAGTAGTGTGACTGGTCCTTTGACCTGCGGTGCTTCGGCTACTCATAATGAGATTATTGTAGTTTGACTACACATATACATGGTCTCTAGTCATATGGGTCCTTGTAGTGTAGATTGGCTGCAGTAGGTTCATTGTAGGAGTAGGGTATGCACTTATATGGAATCTATCGACCTTGATAGAAGAGAAGTGATCCTATGTGATTTATTAGACTGAGTTCTAAGACCTTGGCTAGGGCAGTAATATACAGTGGAGAAAGAGTTTTCCACTATCGGACTCAAGTCGAATAAATCTAGACATATGACAGACGATGGGGTTTGACGAGTTATCCATTACCTCCGGTCTCTAGGGATCCACGATAGAAGGACTGTATCATACGATAACTGCACCTAGAGGTTTATCATTCTATTCTGCTGGGTAGCCACTATATATTGTTACGTGTCACTAGTGGATGGTGAGACTCACAGGGATCATCTTGATGGTCGATAATCCCTGGTGAGTTGAGTTGGAATTGTTTCAACCCGTTGAAAGGAGTTTTCAATGATATTATGATAGAGATCGCAATATATCTCACTACCAGTCAGAATAGAACCTATGGGATCACACACATTAGAGGTACAGTTATAGATCCTGAAAGGCAATTCTGATTGTTGACCGATCCGATGGTTGAATTGTGATTAGAAATCACAAATAATCAATTTGATTGATAATTGGTTAACCAGCTAAGAGTTAGTGGTTAGAAGAAGGAACAATTGCAATCGGATTGTAATTTAATTTAATTAATTAGATTTAATTAATTGAACTTGATCACGAGTCCTACTTGGAGTAGGATTTTGAGAGTCCTAATTGGATTAGGATTTCAAATTAAATTAGAGTCCTACTTGGAGTAGGATTTCTAAAGTCCTAGTTGTCTTAGGGCTGAAATTTAAACAAGTCCTGATTAGATTAGGATTTTCTTAAGTTCTAATTAATTTTAATTTTAATCTAATTAATTAAATGACTCCTAATTGGATTAGGATTGAAGAGTTCAATAAAGTCATGGTTCAATTAAATCCTAATTAGATTAGGATAAGGAGGAAATTGAAATGGGTGCAAACAAATCCTATTTTGAATAGGATTGGACTCATGCAATAGACCCAAATTAAATCACCCCTTAAATTGGTTAAGTGGCAAATTTAAATGGACTTGAGGGAGGGGCCCACGCCCCTCCCTTTGGGATGTGCGTGGAAGAAAAAGGAGGGGCGTAAGCCCCTCCTTGCTGCCGAAATAAAGAGATAGGGATGAGCTCCTTAAAAATAGGAGCTCATCCTTATCACATATGGATTTAAAAGGAGACCCCTCCTCTCATGCTATTTTCTGGTGGTTCACGGCAGCAAATTCCCCCCTCTCATTCCTCTCTTCAGCCGCAAGCAACAAAGAAAAAAGAAGGCTAGGCGTGGCCTCCTTCCTCTCCTTTCTTGGTTCCAACTTGAAGAAAAATTGAAAGGCTGCGGATCTTCCATTCTTCTTCCATTGAACTTTCCTTCTTCTACCACCTCTTAAGGCAATCAAAAGTTGATTCAAGATAGAGGACTTCAGCCATCAATAGCCTTCTCTGCAAGGGAGCTAGCACCCTGGAGAGATCCAAAGGCTTCGATTGAATCATTACTTCGTGTGGATACCCGTAGAGGCCGGACGCGTGTGCGGCTTCCACTGAACCTTCATCAAATACCACGTGAATCAGATTTGCAGAGACCATCTACCCGCACAAGGTGAAGATCTGATCTTTTTAATCATGGTTTTAAAATAATTTAATAAGAATTTAATCCTAATCTATCTATAAATAGTTTTAAAATATGTTCATGCGATGAACGGGATATGCACATGTCTTTCCGCTGCATATCTGAAAATTTTTGAATTTTCAGCGGCATGTGACAGATCCTAACACATTTCTGCTCCTGATGACTTTTCGATCTGTTGCATCCCAGAGTCGGTATCCAAAATCATCACCACCGTACCCAATGAATGTGCACTTTTTTGACTTTGCATCCAGCTTGGTTCAATTGTCTGCAGTATCGAACATGTAAGAGATGCAACCAAAAGTACGCAAGTGAGATAGTTTCACCTCTTTCCCAGTCCATGCTTCCTCCGGCAGTCCAAGCTCCAATGCAACTGAAGGCCCTCTGTTGATCAGATACACTGCTGTACTGACCGCTTCCGCCCAAAAAATCTTTGACAACCCCGCATGAAGCCTCATGCACCGTGCCCGCTCGTTGATGGTGCGGTTCATGCGTTCTGCAACGCCATTTTGCTGTGGCATTCCTGAAACCGTCTTTAGTCTTCGAATTCCAGCTGAGGCACAATAAGCCTCAAACTTCACTGTAGTATTTGCCCCCATTGTCAGACTTGAGACACTTTAATCTCTGACCTGTCTCATTCTCCACTAGAGCCTTCCACCTCTTGAACTTTTCAAATACATCGGATTTGTGCTTCAGGAAGTAGACTCATAGCTTTCGGGTGGCGTCGTCGATGAACGTGACATAGTACTTTTGCTCCTCCATGAGAAGACACTTGAGTTGGTCCCCATACATCAGTATGTACGAGTTCCAACTTAGAATTTTTCTTGGTACTACCTCCTTTTGAAAAACTGACCTTCTTCTACTTTGACAATACACAATCTTCACAGAATTCCAAATCCACAGATTTCAGATCTCCCAATTTTTCTTTGGACATCATCACCTTCATCCCTTTCTGACTCATGTGGCCGAGTCTCATGTGTCATGTCCTATCATCAACAGTCGGATTTGCAGCACTGATGGTGGAATCAGTATCAGCTGTCATGTATAGTGTTCTTGACCTTGCACCTCGAGCAATCACCAAGGCTCCCTTAGTGATCTTCCAAGCATCATCATTGAAGGTGGTTACAAACCCCAAATCCGACAATTGACTTACCGAAATTAGATTTCGAGCCAGTTTGGGTACATGTCGCACATCTTTCAGAGTTAAAGTGATCCCACTTGATGTCTTTATCTGAGCATCTCCCTTTCCTACGATGTTGCAACTATTTCCATCAACAAGATACACCTTGCCGTGATCACCTGCAACATAGTTTGAGATTGTCTTGTTCCCAGTAGCATGGAACGAGGCACCTGAGTCGACTATCCACGACTCCGGATGAACATCATAGGAAAGTATCAGGGCATCGTCTTCACTTACAGTTTCGGCTAGATTAGCACTTGCCTTAGTGTTAGAACCACCGTTGTTCTTCGGCACTTTGCAGTCTTTTCTCAAGTGACCCTTCTGCCCACAATTCCAGCACTTTTCAAGAGGTCTAGACTTGTTTCTAGACTTGGACCTGCAACATAGTTTGAGATTGCCTTGTTCCCAGTAGCATGGAACGAGGCACCTGAGTCGACTATCCACGACTCCGGATGAACATCATAGGAAAGTATCAGGGCATCGTCTTCACTTACAGTTTTGGCTAGATTAGCACTTGCCTTAGTGTTAGAACCACCGTTGTTCTTCGGCACTTTGCAGTCTTTTCTCAAGTGACCCTTCTGCCCACAATTCCAGCACTTTTCAAGAGGTCTAGACTTGTTTCTAGACTTCGATCGTCCACCCCTATTTCTGTCTCCCTTCTTTGAGGTCCTTCCACGTTCTTCAAAAGCCAGCGCGTTTCCAGATGAACTTGCTGATGGATCCAGGATTTTCCTTCGAGCCTTTTCACTCAGAATAAGAGCTGCCACTTCATCAAACCTCGCTGTAGTCTTCCCCAAAGAATTACTAACAGCCGTGATGAAGCCTTCCCAACTTACAGGCATCTGACCTAGAAGAGCCCACGCCTTCACCTCATCAGTGAACGTGATCTTCACAGATTCTAATTGGGCACATAGGGTATTGAATTCACTCAGATGTGAATGAACACTTCCACTGTCTCTCATCTTCAAAGTGAATAATCGTCGAATCAGGAATACCTTGTTCGCTCCTGTTGGCTCATCATACATGGAAGCCAGTGTGTCCATCAAATCTTTTGCAGTCTTTACTTTGGATATATTGGCGAGGATCTCCGATGCCAAGGACAAACGGATAGCGGCGAGCGCCTTCTTATCAAGACGCTCCCACTTCTCCGACGGCATGTCAGTCGGCTTCGCTTCTTCTCCGTTCAGTGGTAGATCTAGATCCTTTGAGAGCAAGTAATCCTCCATCTACATCTTCCACACACCGAAGTTCTGTCCGTTGAATTTTTCTATCCTCAATCTTCCTTCGTCAGCCATTGGAACACAGAGAACGTAGCTCTGATACCAGTTGTTGCAACTGAAAGCACTCACCCTTCGATCGTACTATTTTCTTTCCTGGATTCAATATGCGGAAAGACGAATCGAGAAGAAGAAGTAGTAGAGAATAAAATCAAACAATCACAAAGACAATAATTTTATGTGGTTCACCCCAATACGGGTTACGTCCACGGAGGCCACACATACAGATTCAATATATTCAGCAAGGGTTACAATGATCTCTCTTCCCCATTGGAGATTGTACGCCTAGGGCTTACAAGAGAGATAGAACTCCAAAAGAAACTCTCTACAGCTGCTCTCATCCCTCCTAGGGTTCACAAAAAACTCTATTTATAGGTTTTCAACATATAAGGAAACTTCCCTACGAAACCCTAAGTCAAAAAGCCCATCTTGCCACAGTTTCAATCAATCCCGTGATCAAGAGTCGACTCTTTACTTTCACGGGTCGACTTCTGATAAGTTCGAGTCAACTCGGACATCCTCAGATCGACTCCAAGTATCAGCACCGAAACTAGCACGCTCTGACTTCCTGAGAGAGTCGACTCCTTCAACTTGGAGTCGACTCGAGCAGACCTCGAGTCGACTCCTGCAGGACTGGAGTCGACTCCTACAAGGCTGGAGTCGACTCCTGCAAGCGACCCAAAAAACAACTCTCTGTTTCTTCACTGTGGCAGATGCGAGTCGACTCTCTCATCCCTGGGGTCGACTCAAGCTTCACATGAGTCGACTCCTAGATGCTAGGGGTCACTCCATTCAGTGGGCACAGACTTTTTCAAGCAAACTTGAGCCGAATTCAATTTACAGTCGTTTCAAGTTTCGAGGCACATTTTCTCAACAATAGATACTTTAGTGTTTTCTCATATGATGGTACGATATTGTTTAACTAATTTTCCTCTTTAACTCATTGCCTATGATTTGAGTTGGTTTAGACTCACAGAGAATAAATACGTCGGTCGAGAGTCATGGTTTTACTTCAGAAATTTTCAATGCCTTAATGTTCATGAGGTCTGGGTTCGGAGGTGGGTCACTAACCGAATCTTAATAAATTACAAGTATATGTATCTGAAAAATTTAAGAGCACAAAAAGATTTAATTTTTTAAGATCTTTTATATTGTTTTTCTTCCTTTTGTTGATTGAATGGTTCTATTATTCAGAAGAAACGCAGCAATCTTCTTCAACTTGTAAACTACAAACATGTTCAACTATATTCTGCCACACCAGCCTACATCAGCAAGTTGGCATCCTTCTCCTTAGCAGAGAAGTCCTGGGTTCAACTGGGGTTTGTGGCACTACCACAATATATCTACTTTCTCCAGAAAAGAAAAGAGAGTAGGACGAAGAAAAAAACACTGTTGCATTAGTTTCTTCATCCATCAGTCAATATAGAAGCCTGGGTATTCACAGAAGTTCATTCTTTTATAGATTAAATAAGAATTTTTGATTGCCATGATAAATATGTGCAGAGCTTTATTTGATCATGCAATAAAATTTTATTTGATCTTGCATTGCTTACAATCTCTTAAACTTTAAGACAGATTTTTTGTATAACATAATCCACCTTATGAAAATTTAATCACCGCCCGCATTGAACATTCTCCTGGCGGGATGGGGGCCCAGTGGGGGCCGCTACGCGGGGGTGGGCTTGTCCCTTCCTCCCCCCCCCCCTCCCCTTTTTTTTTTTACCAAAAAAAAAAAAATTAATCACCAGCCATGCTTTAAAGGGCTAGCTTTAGTGCAAGCTTTTTCAACTCTTTTCCTGTAAATTCCATTTTGAGCGGGTTTTTTTCAGGATATCAATTTTTGGGGAAATGTGTATCCCACGTATGTCGCCCTCCCTTATCTGCGGCAAAGCTGTGGTCGAATCCTTGTGAATGCATCACTGGAAAGCTGGTTACCTATGCCAAGGATGAGCCTGTATGCTGTGAGTCCTGCAAAAACACTTCATATATCGAAGTCTATTTCTTCAGGAAGAAGATAAAGAGCTAAGCATAATCAATCAACACATGAACTCAACAGTGAACCAGAATTGTATAATACTCTCTCTTCTTTGTTGATTTATTAGGCAGCTAAGGCAGCTGTGGTAAATTTCTACGAGACGCTTAGGTTCGAAGTGAAGGATGCTGTCAGGATCATGATTGCAACCCATGGCTCAATTGGTGGTGAGACAAGGTGGGGAAAGTTTATTCTTGAGGAGGGAGCAGAGATGCAGTGGAAGGAAGAAATAGAGGTAATCACTGTTTTTCATAGACCATAAGCAGAAAAGAACACAACTACACACACACATCAAAACACATGCAATTCTCTAAACAGATATATAGAGCCAAGGTGCATGCTTTTGTTACTTCCCCTGTATGGCTGTATGTTAGGTGAGTGCAACCTTTTTCAAGTTGAATATATACTATTTGGTTCATAAAAATGTTTTCCTTCATATTTGATATTTGTGCACAAACTTGCTCCTTGTAAAGGTTATTTTGTGGGTTTTCTTGCCAATGCATCTTCAAAGTTCAAATTTTCAACAAGTCCATCAAACTTTCGTCCATTAATTTATCCTTCTTTTTAGCACTATTCTGTCAGTATATCTATGGTAGGAATGCATCTTTTCCTTCGAACACATAGAAGTAGCATGAGAACTACATTGTTCTATTTTGACAATTTAAGTTTCTTTCTTCTGAATGACTGTCAACATATTATCAACCTTCCATCAATTTTGGCCTGTCCAAGGGCTAGCATTCTTGGATAAAATTATAGAGCATGTATAATGGGCTAACAATTTCTTGTGCTTAATGTGTGTATGTGCCCCTTACAGGTGGACAGGTTGAGGAGTTTGCAAAGAAGATGGTCTCCGGGGCTTGCAGGGTGAAGCATATGTTAAGCATTCCAGCTGGTATGACATATTTCTGCTCTATCCTGATGTTCTAGGTTGGACCTTTCACTTGCTCTTCTCGACCAGGGGAACCAGAATGCTCTCCCTCATGGGCACCAGGCCGCTGCTTCTTGATGCGCCGCGTCCTCGAAAGCTCCTCCCAGGGCCTCAACCAATGGCTGAATAAAGCTTTGTAAGCTATTCGAGATGTGAGGCTTGTTAGTTTCTCGGATGAGTTTGTTCTTGAGCAGGACTAAAGAAACTGAATTCCATGTTAGTTAGTGCTCGAATAAAACATGGACTAGATCATCTTTCAGAGAGTTGGTAATATATTTCTGTCATAATTCTATGGAGCCCATGAAGTAGTGAATTGTGTTGAGAATTAAACTTGTTCTTATCCTTTTATTTATTGTTTTGATAATATACATGTCTAGAAAGTTGAAAAGTTGTATTGAAAAATGTAAAGACTCCTAGAAATATGAAGAGTCTGTCTAGAAAGTTGAAAAGTTGTATTGAAAAATGTAAAGACTCCTAGAAGTATGAAAAGTCTGTCTAGAAAGTTGAAAGGTCATTATGTGGTTCATGTATTTGGATATATTCATGTACCTAGGAGTCCTATAAATACCTTGTAAGTCTTGTGGTTTTATGAATGCAAGGCAAGAGCCAAATTGAAAGAAAAATTTGAAGTATTTTTGCCTCTTCATCCTTTCCTCTCTAGAAATCTCTCTTCCTATTTTCCAACAAATTCCTCTCTAGAAATCATGAACTCAAGCAGTGTTCCATCATCGGTTCCCAAGTTATCGAAAGAAAACTATGATATATGGTGTATCCAAATGGAGGCCCTGTTGGGTTCTCTTGACGTATGGGAGCTGATCGTGGATGGATATGTGAAGCCAGAATCAGCCGAGGCAGAAGCGGCATTGGAGAGGGCAGAAAAGAAGTTATTACAAGATTTGAGAAAAAGAGACAAGAAAGCTCTTTATACAATTTATCAAGGGCTTGATGATTCAATGTTTGAAATTGTCTCTGAAGCAAAAACATCAAAGGATGCTTGGGAACTCCTCAAGAAAGCATACAGTGGAATAGAGAAGGTGAAGAAGGTTCGTCTACAAGTTCTAAGAACTCAGTTCGAGACTCTACACAAAGAAGGTACTGAATCAATTTCAGATTATTTTACTAAAGTTTTGTCTATTGTGAGGCAATTAAGAAGAAATGGAGAAAAGATAGAAGATGTTCGAGTGATGGAGAAAATCTTGCGATCCCTAGATGCAAGGTTTGATCTTGTGGCTACAGTAATTGAAGAATCAAAAGATTTGGAGGAGATGAGTCTAGAACAATTGATGGGCTCTCTTCAAGTTCATGAGCAAAGACTTGCAAAAAGAGAAGAAGGAAATTCTGTGGAGCATGCGTTGCAAATGAAGCTCACACTTGGAGACAAGAAATCCGAATCAAGTAGAGGAGGATTTCAACGAGGACGAGGCAAAGGTTCTCGTGGCAGAGGAAGAGGCGGTAGATGGCAGCAATCAAATGAAACGAAAGAAGGCAATGATGAAGGCAATTCATTTAGAAGTCGTGGACGTGGTCGTAGTCGTGGTCGCGGTCGAGGCTCAGGCCGTGGACGTGGTGGACAGTCAAAATGGAGGTATGATAAATCTGAAATTCAATGCTATTGTTGCAAGAAGTTTGGTCATTATGCCTCTGAATGTTGGTATAATACTAACAATAATGAAGAGAAGGTGAATTTTGTTGATAAAGAAGAAGAAGAGAAGCAAGAACCAGTGTTGTTATTGGCTTATGACAAGCTTGAAGGCTGCAATTCCAGCACGTGGTACCTTGATACGGGTGCCTCATATCACATGTGTGGAGAAAAGGAGTTTTTCATTGAGCTTGAAGAAAAACAGTATGGCAACATTACTTTTGGTGATTTATCTCAAAGACCAGTAAAAGGCAAAGGTAAAATTTTGCTCGAATTGAAGAATGGTGAGCAAAGGTATATCTCCAATGTCTATTATGTTCCAGACATGAAAAACAATATTTTGAGTTTGGGGCAGTTGCTTGAGAGAGGATATGATATACAAATGCAAAACTCTAGTCTTTCTATTCATGTTAAAAACAATACTTTGATTGCTCATGTAAAGATGGCTAAGAATCGAATGTTTCCTTTAACCTTATCTGTTGATCATTCGAATTGCTTCAAGGCTACTATTACAGATAATTCTACTCTTTGGCATCTTCGGTATGGGCACTTGAATTTTCAAGCATTGAAGATTTTGGAGAGAAAGAAGATGGTGATTGGTCTACCAAGGATTGAATACTCAAGCAAGTTGTGTGAAGTTTGTGTCTTGGGGAAGCAACATAGAAAGCCATTCATGAAGGGAGAATCAAGAAGATCAAATCAACGCCTTGACTTGGTCCATTCAGATGTATGCGGGCCAATTAATCCTACTTCAATTGGTGGTAATAGGTATTTTCTAACCTTTACCGATGATTATAGTGGCAAAACTTGGGTTTACATATTGAAAGAAAAAAGAGAAGTTTTGAGCAAGTTCAAGGAGTTCAAAAGCATGGTTGAGAAGCAAAGTGGTTGTTACTTGAAATGTCTTAGAACTGATAGAGGTGGTGAATACACCTCCGATGAATTCAAAAATTTTTGCAAGAAGAATGGGATTGTACATCAATTCACTATGCCTCAAACACCGCAACAAAATGGCGTATCGGAAAGGAAGAATCGAACCATCATGAATTTGGTGAGATGTATGTTGAAGGAACGAAGAGTTCCTAAAGAATTTTGGGCTGACGCTGTTGTGTGTGCAACTTACTTGATTAACAGGTTTCCCACAAAAAGAATTGGTGATACTACACCGGAGGAGGCATGGAGTTTACGGAAGCCAAGAGTTGACCACTTACGGATTTTTGGTAGTGTTGCTTATGCCAAAATCCAAGAAGAAAAAAGGACAAAGCTTGAAGACAAAAGTCAGAAGTGTGTCTTGCTTGGTTATGGAGAGAATTCGCATGGCTACAAGCTGTACAATCCAACTACCAAGAAGATTGTGATGTCAAGAGATGTTGAATTTGATGAGGAGCAAATTTGGAATTGGGCAAGCAATGACCAGAAAAAGCAGGTTGTTTTTGATGACGAAAAGGAGCAAAAAGACACAAGCGAAGGGCTGAATGTTGCTGAAAATTCGCCACAATCAACAGCTATTAATTCATCTTCTTCAACAGCGAGGAAGACAAAGAGCATCCAAGACTTGTACAATGTCACAAGTCAAATTGATACTGATGATGAGTTCAATATGCTATGTCTTTTTGCAGGTTTTGATCCATTAACATTTGAAGAAGCTTGTCAAGAATTAAAGTGGAGAAAGGCGATGCAAGAGGAGATACATGCCATTACCAAAAACAATACATGGGAGCTTACTTCACTTCCACAAGGACACAAGGCGATTGGTGTTAAATGGGTTTTCAAGACCAAAAGAAATGCAAAAGGAGAGGTGGAGAAGCATAAAGCAAGGCTTGTAGCTAAAGGCTATAAGCAAGTGTATGGAATTGATTATGAAGAAGTGTTTGCCCCAGTAGCTCGGATGGAGACAATGAGAATGTTGATTTCAGTGGCGGCTCAAAAGAAGTGGAAAATCTTTCAAATGGACGTAAAGTCCGCTTTTCTCAATGGGCATCTTGAAGAGGAGGTCTATGTCAATCAACCCCCTGGTTTTGTTGTGCAAGGAGAGGAAGAGAAAGTCTACAAGCTGAAAAGAGCTCTTTACGGGCTTAAACAAGCGCCAAGAGCGTGGAATTCCAGAATTGACGGGTACTTTATTCAAAATGGATTTACTAAATGTCCATATGAACATGCTATATATATGAAGACTAATCTGCAGGGTGATGTTATGTTCATTTGTCTCTATGTGGACGACTTAATTTTCACCGGAAATAATTTATCCATGATTGAAGAATTCAAAGGCTCGATGGCAAAGGAATTTGAGATGACCGATTTGGGTCTTATGGCTTATTTCTTGGGCATTGAAGTGAAGCAAGGAAACAATGGAATTTTCATTTCTCAAAAGAAGTATGCAAAAGAAATCTTGGCAAAGTTTACCATGGATGATTGTCAACCAGTTGATACCCCGATGGATTGTGGGGTGAAGTTAACCAAGAAAGGTGAAGGTAAACTTGTGAATCCAACTTATTATAAAAGTCTTGTTGGATGTTTGCGATATTTGACTTGTACTAGACCCGATATTTTATATGGTGTTGGTTTGGTAAGTCGATTTATGGAGACTCCAAAGAATTCTCATCTAAAGGCAGCAAAGAGAATTTTAAGATACATCAAAGGTACGCTTGATTATGGAGTGTTTTATTCTTCATATGCAAATTTGGAGTTGACTGGATTTAGCGATAGCGATTGGGCTGGAAGCTATGATGATCGAAAGAGCACTACAGGGTTTGTGTTCTATCTTGGTGAAGCCGCGTTTACGTGGTCTTCGAAGAAGCAAAATATTGTTGCTTTGTCAACATGTGAAGCTGCATATATAGCAACATCTTCATGTGTTTGTCATGCTATTTGGTTGAGGAAATTACTTAAAGAGTTGCAGTTGAAGCAAGAAAGTTCAACAAAGGTTTATGTGGATAACAAATCAGCTATTGCATTGGCGAAAAATCCGGTTCATCATGAGAGATCAAAGCATATTGATACTCGGTTCCATTTCATAAGGGAACATGTGAAGACAAAAGATGTAAAGCTCATTTATATAAAGTCAAATGAGCAAGTTGCTGATATATTGACAAAGCCACTTAGTGCTCAAGTTTTTCAAAAGCTAAGAAGGTTGCTTGGAGTGATAGCACTTGGAGGAACAAGTTTAAGGGGGGAGCATGTTGAGAATTAAACTTGTTCTTATCCTTTTATTTATTGTTTTGATAATATACATGTCTAGAAAGTTGAAAAGTTGTATTGAAAAATGTAAAGACTCCTAGAAATATGAAGAGTCTGTCTAGAAAGTTGAAAAGTTGTATTGAAAAATGTAAAGACTCCTAGAAGTATGAAAAGTCTGTCTAGAAAGTTGAAAGGTCATTATGTGGTTCATGTATTTGGATTTATTCATGTACCTAGGAGTCCTATAAATACCTTGTAAGTCTTGTGGTTTTATGAATGCAAGGCAAGAGCCAAATTGAAAGAAAAATTTGAAGTATTTTTGCCTCTTCATCCTTTCCTCTCTAGAAATCTCTCTTCCTATTTTCCAACAAATTGGTCATTGCATCCTCTATGACTTGTAGGTCTGATTAAAGCTATGTAAGCTGTTAAGAGTTATACTCTACAGAACTACTGGGTTGAGTTCATCGATAGTGGCAGCTAGTGCTATGTGAGCTATGAAGTAGTGAATTAGTGCTTTTTCTGATCAAAACATGGTAGCTAGTGCTTGAATAAGTGTTTTAAGCCATTTTATATATCTTGACAGTCTCTTTCGGGTCCATGGAATGATGTCAAAATATAGAAGCAGCAACTACATCTTGCTAGAATGGCAGCACCTTTGATGAGTCCGTGGATTGTTAAATTTTAGGTTATACTTGCATGCCTTGTGGAGCCGAGTCCCATGGAATACGTAGCTGTTTGTTATGTTCCTAGCTTATGCAGTCGGGTTGAGGGCTTGTTATATGTTATTCCTCCCAAATTCAAAAAAAAAGAAAATTTAAAAAAAAGAACTCTTGTATCATCTCATGTACGTTTAAAGAAGAATTGTATACTAAAAGAAATAGAATAAGTTATAAGGGGATACATTTATAAAATTAACCTCTCCAGTTTCCAGGATTTTTTTGAAAAATTCTTGAAAGCCTGGTCGCAGCTCTAGAAGTCCAAACACAGG